>NC_140987.1:185503848-185731048 GCF_052327205.1 Somniosus microcephalus | reverse complement strand
AAATAAATGTGTACTTAGAGGGGACTTGCTGCCCAAACTACAGACACAAAAAGGAACCCAGTAAGCTCCATAAAATAAACCAGCCATACAGATGGGCCCCAGACAGTGGAGATAAATTCATCACAGCACTAAATTCACCTGATCTCACAAGTAAAATATCAAAATTTAAAGAAAATCTATATGAGATCACCAGAGATGGTGTAAACATGGCCATAGATGATATAAATATGATCTTCCATGAGGCAGCTGTAAAAGCCGACCTTGTGAAACAGAAGAGGAAACGTTACAAAAGACAAAATAAAAATGAGAAATGGTTTGACCACGAATGCAAAAATGCCAGAAAAGACCTGAGAAAAATATCAAACCAAAAGCATCGCCAACCAAACAATCCAGACCTACGTATTAGATACAATGAGACCCTCAAAAGATATAAACACACCATTAGGAAAAAAACACAAAATTATACCCACAAAATACTCGAAGAAATTGAAAACTCCATTAATCCAAATCAATTCTGGGATATGTGGAATAACCTGAGTACAACACAATTGCAAGCATTACCAATCCAAGATGGCGACATCTGGAGAACACATTTTGAAAACCTCTACAAAGACATCCCAATAAATGAAACAAACCCAAGTCAACATCATATCACAGAAAAACTCCACACATTAGAAGCAACAATTAAAGACAACCAAAACCCTCTAGACTCCCAATCACATGGAAAGAACTAGCCACAAAAACAAAATCTCTCCACCTAAAGAAAGCCTGTGGTCCAGACAACATCAAAAATGAAATGCTCAAGTTCAGCAATATGGAGATGCAGGGTGCTGTACTCAAGTTATTCAACATCATATTACGTTCAGGCTGTTTTCCCGATATCTGGTGCCAAGGACTCATCTCTCCCATATATAAAAGTGGAAACAAATCAGACCCAAATAACTACCGCGGCATCTGTGTCAACAGTTGTCTAGGGAAGTTATTCTGCAGTATTCTAAATAGTAGATTACTGGATTTTCTTAACAAACATAATATCCTTAGAAAAAATCAAATAGGCTTTCTTCTAAAACACCGCACACCGACCATATCTATACCCTTCACACTCTCATTGAAAAACATATACACCAAACAAAAAATGGGAAAATATTCGCTTGTTTCATTGACTTCAAGAAAGCCCTTGACTCTATCTGGCATGAAGGGCTCTATTATAAACTTCTTCAGTGTGGAATAGGGGGCAAAGTCTATGACCTTATTAAATCGATGTATCTGAAAAATAAATGCGGTGTCAAAATTGGAGACAAACGCACCGGTTTCTTCACCCAGAGAAGAGGCGTCCGGGCAGGGCTGCAATTGAGCCCGACCCTGTTCAACATATACATAAATGAATTAGCAGACATGCTGGAGAAAAGCGAGTCACCGGGTCTCTGTCTCCTGGATGGAGAAGTGAAATCCCTGTTCTATGCGGATGACCTGGTTCTGCTGTCTCCCACAGAACAGGGATTACAGCAACAACTAGACCTACTCGACAAATACTGCCAAAACTGGGCCCTAACAGTAAATCTAAAGAAAACCAACATCATGATTTTTTCAAAAAAGACCCAGGTGTCAGGAAAACAAATACCAGTTTACTCTCAGTGATACCATCATAGGACACACTATGAGCACACTTACCTTGGTCTAACCATTACAGCATCAGGGGAGCTTCAGCATAGCAGTGAATGCACTAAAAGAAAAAGCCCGAAGAGCCCTATATGCAATAAAAAGAAAATTCTACAACATCCAAATCCCAATCAAAATCTGGCTCAAAATATTTGACAGCATAATCCTGCCCATTGCGCTGGTACGGTAGTGAAGTATGGGGCCCGCTCAATCACCATAGCTACACTAAATGGGAAAAACACACAATAGAAGCCCTACATGCAGAATTTTGCCGAAGCATTCTTCGCACCCAAAGGAAAACACCAACAAATGCATGCAGAGCCGAACTAGGCAGATACCCACTGATAATAAACATCCACAAACGAGCACTAAACTTCCTAAATCACCTCAAATCTAGCTCCCCAGACACGCTTCATTTTAAAGCCTTCCAGACCCAAGAGCTAAACCCAGAAAAGAGTCCCTGAGTCAGCTGCTACTGAAACTAAGTACTCCTACTCAGCCGGGACCCTGACCAGTCCCAGACCAACACTGCGTCCAAACACCAATCCGAGTGAACCAAATCATTAAACAATGCAAAGAAACCTACCTGGAACATTGGAACAATGTAACCAAAAGCCAAAGCAGATTAGAATGTTACCGGGCCCTAAAAAGAGAATATAAACGGCAGACTATCTCTCGACCATCAGAGACACAAAACAGAGACAGACCCTCACCAGGTACAGACTAAGCGACCACCAACTGAAAAAGGAAGATACAAGAAATCCTGGCAGCATGGAGAGAATAGAATATGTGATCAATGTCTGGCCGGCGAGGTTTGAGACAGAGATGCATTTCCTCCTATAATGCGAAAAATTCAACACAACAAGAAACATATTATTTGACAGCTCAGCCAAACAACCCAGATTTCAAAGAATTGGATGACCTGTCAAAATTAAGATTAGTTCTGGGAGAAGGAGACAGACCATACCTTGGTGCCAAATATATAAACAACATGTCACAACCTGAGGACTGTTTAAAATTAATACTGAATGTACCCAACGATGTTCAACGACTTTAAATTAATACTGTTTAAACTAATATTGTATGTACCCAACGAAGGTCAAAATTGTTTGACACCTACAGAATGTTGGAAAACTGTACTTTTTGTTATGTAAGCTTTGCAATATGGTTCCCTGTAAACTTTCATGCAAATAAAGCATTTGAATTGAATTGAATTGAAATTGAATTGAGAGGGAAGGAGAGAGAGAGAGAGAGGAAGGAGAGAGTGAGAGGAGAGGGAAGGAGAGAGAGAGAGAGAGAGAGGGAAGGAGAGACAGAGAGAGAGAGGGAAGGAGAGGAGAGACTGAGGAAGGAGATAGGAGAAGAGAGGAAGAACACCCCGGGGAAGGGGCTGGACTCAGAGCACGGCGGATGAAGAAGGGCGGCCGCCATTTTGTGAGATCGGCGGGAAGTTTGAATTGCGGCGGTCGAAGGAAGGAAGAAGGCGAGCTCTCCCTCCTCTCCCACCGCTTCAGACTTTCCCTCCCTCACCCTGTCTCTCTCCCTCCCCTCTCTCTCTCCCTGCCCCTCTCTCTCTCCCTGCCCCTCTCTCTCTCCCTGCGCTCTCTCTCTCCCCTCTCTCTCTCCCCCACTCTCTCTCCTGCCCCTCTCCTCCCTCACCCTCCCTCACCCTCTCCCTCCCTCACCCTCTCTCTCTCCCTCCCCCTCTCTCTCCCTGCCGCTCTCTCTCTCCCCTCTCTCTCTTCCCCGTCTCTCTCCCTGCCCCTCTCTCTCAATTCAATTCAATTCAAATTGCTTTATTGGCATGACAAGGTACATCTTATGTTGCCAAAGCATCAAAAAACATTCATGGTTGAATGCATAAACACAGATCTATCCATACAGCGTATAAACAGATTATCCCTGAGTGTATAAATATACATTCATATAATTTGTATATACTCTTTTCTATATTTAGTGGTTGTGCCCCTCTGTTTAATGGCAAGCTGTAACATAGTGTGCCGCTAAGGTTACACAATTTCTCTCCTCCCCTAGTAGGTATGGGAGTTTCCCTGCCCCTCTCTCTCTCCCTCCTCCCCCTCTCTCTCAATTCAATTCAATTCAATTCAAATCGCTTTATTGGCATGACAAGGTACATCTTATGTTGCCAAAGCATCGAAAAACATTCATAGTTGTACACAAAAATACAGATCTATCCATATAGTGTATAAACAGATATATCCCTGAGTGTATAAATATACATTCATATAATTTGTATATACTCTTTTCTTATATTTAGTGGTTGTCCCTCTGTTTATGGCAAGCTGTAACATAGTGTGCCGCTAAGGTTACACAATTTCTCTCTTCCCCTTAGTAGGTATGGGAGTTTTTTGGTCGTCATTCAAATTTTCTGAATTCCGGCATATTTTTGTGAATTTTGGGTAGAAATTCTCCCTTATGCCCTGATATTTTCTACAAGCTGTGAGGAAGTGCATCTCTGTCTCCACCACTCCCTGACTGCAGTGAGAGCATATCCTGTCCTCCCTTGGTAGCCGGGTCTGCCTGTGTCTACCTTTTTCGATCGCCAGGCTATGTTCACTAAGTCTGTACATTGTCAAGGTTTTTCTCAGTTTGCTATCCTTTACCATGGTCAGCTAATCAGCCATGTTGTATTGTCTGTTTAGGGCCAAGTAGCAATTGAGTTTGCTTTGGGTTTTTGTTGTTTCTGCCCAATATGACAGATATTTTTCCTTTTGTTTAGCGACGATTGTGTTGGGTCGAATTCTTTGTGTTACGCTGTCACTGTCCTGGGGCTGGTTCTTGTTAGTAGTGTTAGTAGTTACTTCACTGAGTCCCAGGACTAGTTGACTGAGGGTATTCTTCTTTATGGTCCTCTCTTGGCATTTCAGGGCTTCGTAATGATAACATTGGGGGGTTGCTCATTTCTAGGTGTTTCCAAAATTTGGTGGCTCTTTTCTGGATAGTGATTATTAATGGATATTGGCCGAGTTCTGCCCTGCATGCATTGTTTACGGTTTTCCTTTGAGTCCGGAGGATGCTTTTACAGAATTCTGCATGTAGGATCTCAATTGGGTGTTTGTCCCATTTTGCAAATTCTTGTTGTGTTAGCGGTCCCCACACCTCACTGCCATAGAGTGCAATTGGTTCAATTACTAATTAAAAAATTTTGAGCCAAATGCTAATTGGGATTTCTATTTGGATTGATTTTTTAATGGCATAGAAAGCCCTTCTTGCTTTCTCTTTCAGTTCATTCACAGCCAGATGAAAATTTCCCATAGAACTGATTTTTAGGCCCAAGTATGTGTAGTTAGTGGTTTGTTCAATTTTGGTTGTTCCTAGTGTGAAATTTATTTTGGGTCCCTGATGTCTGGATCTTTGCTGGAACACAAGGATTTTGGTTTTTTGGGGATTTATTGTCAGGGCCCAGGTCTGGCAGAATGACTCCAGCAGATCCAGGTTCTGCTGTAGACCCTCCTTAGTTGGTGACAGCAGAACGAGGTCATCTGCATAGAGGAGGAATTTAACCTTGGATTCATATAGGGGTGAGGCCGGGTGCTGTAGATTGTTCAAGTAGTTCTGCCAATTCATTTATGTAAATATTAAAGATGTGTCGGTGAGATGGGCGAGCCCTGCGCCACCCTCCCTCCCTCCCCGCTCTCTCTCTCCCTCCCTCCCCCTCTCTCTCTCCCTCCCTCCCCGCTCCCTCTCTCCCTCCCTCCCTCTCTCTCCCTCTCCCTCCGACTCACCTCGGTACCAGAACGGAGTCAGTCCGACACCGGGAGGCCGGGTGCCCATCGCTCAGAAGCGAGCCCGGGGTTCCTCATGTTTAACCAGGCAGGCCTTTGGACCCGGTTGCCGGGCGGCAGTCGAAGGCCTTTCGCTCCGGACTCCCGTGTCTGAGAGGCCGGCGGGTGAAGAAGGGCGGCCGCCATTTTGTGAGGTCGGCGGGAGAGAGAGAGAGAGAGAGAGGGGGGTTGGAAGAGAGAGGGAGCCGCCGCTCCTCCGGTCGATGTGTTGCGGGCCGACCCCTGATGAGCGCCCGATCCGCTGAGCCGGAGCCCTCGCCACTGCTCCCCTGCTCGCTGTCTCTCGGGCCGCGTGGTTCTCTGTTTTCCCGCGCAGCCGGCCAGAGAGAAGAAAACAAAAGAGATGAAGAGAGATGCGACTGAGTGAAGGATTTAATTTAAAGCAACCTCTCCCCCGCTATAAGGTGAGAGCCGGAGGGAGATTTTGCGGGTGAAGACGAGCGGCCGCCAGCGCTTCAGGCCCGGCTGGTCTTTAATGGCCGCCACTCACCTCAGCTCAGCCCCCGCTCGGCAGTTTGAAGGATTAGGCCCACCCACAAACACCATGAAACGCCCCCCAATTGGTCAACCATCACGTCACTCAACGCTAATGAGCGGTAGGATTGGTCAACCGCTAATGAGCGGATTTTTGAATGTTTTTTGTATACTGTCGGAACAACTTTTGTCTGACCAAAAAGGGCATATGCCTATGACACTCCCCTGATCATCAGCTTTCTTTTGATATAACATATGTGTAGGCACGCTCTATAACTTTTGAGTGTATAGCGGACAGACAGACAGACATACATACAGACAGACAAACCAACCGCCTTATATATATATACTAGCTGAAGTGCCCGGCGGTGCCGAGGCTTTTTCGAGGGAATGCTGTTGTTGGAAGAGAGAGAGAGAGCGACTGGGGGGAAGAGAGAGAGCGACTGGGGGGAAGAGAGAGAGTGACTGGGGGAAGAGAGGTAGCGACTGGGGGAAAGAGAGGGAGGGGAGGGGAGGGGGAGGGGGAGGGGAGGGGGGAGGGGAGGGGGAGGGGAGGGGGAGGGGAGGGGAGGGGAGGGGGAGGGGAGGGGAGGGAGGGGAGGGGGGGAGGGGGGAGGGGAGGGGGGAGGAGGGGGAGGGGAGGGGGAGGGGGGAGGGGGGAAGGGGAGTGGAGGGGTGGGGAAGGGAGGGCGGGGGGAGGGGAGGGGGGAGGGCGGGGGGGAAGGGAGGGCGGGGGGGAAGGGAGGGTGGGGGGAAGGGAGGGGGAAGGGAGGGGGGAAGGGAGGGCGGGGTGGAAGGGAGGGGGGAAGGGAGGGCGGGGGGGGAAGGGAGGGGGGAAGTGAGGGGGGAGGGAAAAAGGGGGGAAGGGAGGGCGGAGGGAGGGGGGCAGGGGGGAAGGGAGGGGGGAGGGAGGGTGGGGGGGGAAAAAAGGGGGGGGGAGGGAGGGCGGGGGGGGAGGGGGGGCGGGGGTAGGGAGGGCGGGGGGGATGGGGGAGGGAGGGCGGGGCCCCCCCCCCGAGGTGAAGACCACCGATTGCGCGCGCAGCAGGAGCTGAGACGCGGCGTCTCTCTCTGGCTCGGCCGGCGGGCCCGGTTGCCAGGGTAACCATGACGCTGACCAAGCCCCGCCCCCCGGCCGAGCCAGAGAGAGAGACGCCGCGTCTCAGCTTGCTCCTGCTGCGCGCGCGGCCCCCCCAAGGGTCACGGCTCCTCCCGAGGGTCGCGCCCCCCCCCAAGGGTCGCGGCCCCCCCAAGGGTCGCGGCCCCCCCCGAGGGTCGCGGCCCCCCCCCGAGGGTTGCGGCCCCCCCGAGGTGAAGACCGCCGATTGCAGCTGTGCGAGACGGCCAGCGGACCCGGTTGCCAGGGTAACGCTGGACGCTCAGCAAGCCCCGCCCCCCGGCCGAGCCAGAGAGAGACGCCGCGTCTCAGCTCCTGCTGCGCACGCACCCTAGCGGCGCTGGGCTGAGGCTCGGCCCTCCAGCCTTCGAGTGGGGCCGGGAGGTGCCTAGCTCGGGCGTGGGTGCAGAGGAGACGCCGAGGCTTCTAGGCCTACCTGGAAAAACGGGGAAAGGTAGGAAAATTAATGAGATTAGATAAGTTAATTACTTTCTAAATCATTTTTTTTAAAAACAATATGTGTTTTAAAAGCAACGTTTTTTTTTAAGACGCAGAAAGCGGGAAAAAGAAAGGAAAAGTTTGGAATCAAGATGGCGGCGACTCACCTCGGTTCAGAAGGATAAGGCCCGGCCACACACGCACCGATTGGCCCGGCGGCACACGCCAGCAACCCGGCGTACGATTGGTCGAGCTCGAGGTCACTCTGTCGCTAATGAGCGGATAATGAGATGCTAATGAGCAGAATGTTAAGGTTTTTGGGATACCGCGGGCGCGATTTTAGCCCGGCCGAAAGGTAAATACGCTTAAAACCGTCTCGGAAGCGTAAGCTTTCTTTGGAGGTAACGCGCGCGTAGGTACGCCCTGTAACTTTCGAGCGCATACCCAACAGACGCACACGCGATGACAGACAGACAGACAGACAGAAGTACCAATTTATATATATAGATATACTTGCTGGAGTGCCCGGCGGTGCCGAGGCTTTTTCGAGGGCATGTTGTTTTTGGAAAAGAGAGAGAGAGACCGTGACTGGGGGAAGAGAGACCGCGACTGGGGGGAAGAGAGAGCGTGACTGGGGGGGAAGAGAGAGAGCGACTGGGGGGAAGAGAGAGCGCGACTGGGGGGAAGAGAGAGCGCGACTGGGGGAAGAGAGAGCGCGACTGGGGGGAAGAGAGAGCGCGACTGGGGGAAGAGAGAGCGTGACTGGGGGGAAGAGAGAGAGCAACTTGGGGGAAGAGAGAGCGCGACTGGGGGGAAGAGAGAGCGCGACTGGGGGGAAGAGAGAGAGCGACGGGGAAGAGAGAGCGCGACTGGGGGAAGGGGGAAGGGGGAGGGGAGGGAGTAAGGAGGGGGGAAAGAGGGGGGAATGGGGGAAGGGGGAAGGAGGGGGGAGGGGGGAAGGAGGGGGGTAATGGGGGGGAAAGAGGGGGGGAATGGGGGAGGGGGGAAGGGGGGAGGAGGGAAGGGGAGAGGAAGGTGGGGAAGGGGAGAAGGGGGGAGAGGAAGGGGGGGAAGGGGGGGAGAAGGGGAGGGGGGGTGGGGGGAGGAAGGGGGGAGAGGAAGGGGGGAGAAGGGGGGAGAAGGGGAGGGGGGAGGAAGGGGATGGGGAGGGGGGAGGAAGGGGAGGGGGGAGGAAGGGGAGTGGGGAGGGGGGAGGAAGGGGAGGGGAGAGGAGGGGGATGGGGAGCGGGCAGATGGGGGGGAGGAGGGGAGGGGAGGGGGAGAGGAGGGGGAGTCCCCGAGCCCCGTCCCCCGATGTCCCGCCCCGCGATCTCCCGATGTCCCGCCCCCCGATCTCCCGATGTCCCGCCCCGTGATCTCCCAATGTCCCGCCCCCCGATGTCCCGCCCCCGATCTCCCGATGTCCCGCCCCGCGATCTCCCGATGTCCCGCCCCCTGATCTCCCGATGTCCCACCCCCGATCTCCCGATTTCCCGCCCCGCGATCTCCCGATGTCCCGCCCCGATCTCCCGATGTCCCGCCCCCCGATCTACCGATGTCCCACCCCGCGATCTCCCGCCCCCCGATCTCCCGATGTCCCACCCCCTGATCTCCCGATGTCCCGCCCCCCGATCTCCCGATGTCCCGCCCTGCGATCTCCCGCCCCCCGATCTCCCGATGTCGCGAGCCCCGCCCCCGATGTCCCGAGCCCCGCCCCCCGATGTCCCGAGCCCTGCCCCCCGCCCTCCTGAGCACCGGCCTCCCGCTCTCCAGAGCCCCGCCCTCCTGCTCTCCGGAGCCCCGCCCTCCCAAGCTGGCTTCAAGACCGCCGATTGCGGCTGTGAGAGACGGCCGGCGGGCCCGGTTGCCGGGGTAACCCTTCCCGCTCTCCAAGCCCCGCCCGAGATCTGCACTCCCGAGAGCCCCGCCCCCCCCACCCGAGCCGAGCGGGGAACAGAGAGAGACGCCGCGTCTCAGCTGCTCCTGCTGTGCGCGCACCCTGTGTATGTCCCGTGACCCTCGTGGCTGACGCCGTTGCCCCGGGTAATGTGACATGGGGGGGGGAGCCTAGCAGAAGCTGTGGGACAATTACCTAGCTCGGGCGTGGTTGGGCAGGAGAGGCCCAGGCTTTGAGGCCTAGGTTCTGAGGCCTTACAAAAACATGGAAAGGTAGGAAAAAGAATCTTCAGGTTAGAGAAAATATTTACAAATGAATGAAGTTTTTTTTAAAACAATTTAATAAAAGCAATTTTTTTTGCTGGAAATGTATATTTGAAAAGAAAGACGCAGAAAGCGGGAAAAAGAATGGAAGCAAGATGGCGGCTACTCACCTCGGTTCAGAACGATAAGGCCCGCCCACACACGCACCGATTGGTCGACCGTCAGGTCACCAAAGTGTAGGATTGGTCAATCGTCCCGTCACTCGACTGTAGGAGGGCCCGCCCGCACGCGCCAGGAACCCGGCGTATGATTGGTCGACCTCAATGTCACTCTATCGCTAATGAGCGGATAATGAGATGCTAATGAGCGGAATGTTGAACGTTTTTTGGATACCGCGGGCGCAATTTTTGTCCGGCCGAAATGTAAATACGCTTACGACCGTTTTGGAACAGTAAGCTTTCTTTTGACGTAACGCACGCGTAGGTACGCTCTATAACTTTCGAGTGCATAGCCGGACAGATGCACACCGGAGGACAGACAGACAGACAGATGTATCCGTTTATATATATAGATATACTAGCTGGGGGGGCCCGGCGTTGCCAGGGCAGTTTAGAGGGCCGTGCGGTTGACGGCCGGCAGCTGCTGCTCCCCCGCACTGTGTCTCGGGCCGCGCGGTTGATGGCTACCCGCTGCCGCTCCCCCGCTCTGTGCCTCGGGCCAAGCGGTTGTGAGGCCCGGCCCGAGTGACCCCAACTCACCTCCCGCTCCGGCGGGCTGACGCAGCTGCCCCGTTTGCTGTTGAGGAAAAGCAGGGGGAAAAATGGCGGCAGGCAGGCTGCAGGATTAGGTCCCACCTGTGATGCACTGATTGGTCAACCATCAGGTCACTGAACTGTAGGATTGGTCAACCATCACGTCACTCAGCGCTAATGAGCGGTAGGATTGGTCAAACGCTAATGAGCAGATTTTTGAATGTTTTTTGTATACTGTCCGAGCAATTTTTATCTGACCAAAAAGTAAATATGCCTATGACACTCCCCTGATCATCAGCTTTCTTTCGATAAAAAATATGTGTAGGTACGCTCTATAACTTTTGAGTGTATAGCGGACAGACAGACATACAGGCAGACATACAGACATATACAGACAGACATACAGACAGAAATACTGCTTTATTTATATAAATAACTAGCTGGAGTGTCCGGCGGTGCCGTGGGTTTTTTGAGGGCATGTTGTTGTTGGAAGAGAGAGAGAGAGAGACAGGGGGGAGAAGAGAGAGACTCGGGGGGAGAGAGTGACTGGGGGAAGAGAGAGAGAGAGAGACTGCGGGGGGAGAGAGCGATGGGGGGAGAGAGAGAGTGATGGGGGAAGAGAGAGAGTGACTGGGGGGAAGAGAGAGAGTGACTGGGGGGAAGAGAGAGAGCGACTGGGGGAAGAGAGAGAGCGACTGGGGGGAAGAGAGAGAGCGACAGGGGGGAAGAGAGAACGACTGGGGGGAAGAGAGAGAGTGACTGGGGGGAAGAGAGAGAGCGACTGGGGGAAGAGAGAGAGCGACTGGGGGGAAGAGAGAGCGACTGGGGGGAAGAGAGAGAGAGACTGGGAGTGTGTGAGAGAGAGACTGGGTGTGTGTGAGAGAGAGAGACTGGGAGTGTGTGAGAGAGAGAGAGAGACTGGGAGTGTGAGAGAGAGAGAGAGAGACTGGGAGTGTGAGAGAGAGAGAGAGACTGAGAGTGTGAGAGAGAGAGACTGGGAGTTTTTCCAAATACTTGTGTTTAATTTAAAGTTTGCAAAATTCAAGATACAATGTAAAAATAAATGTGATCTTTTGCTATGTTGAGAGAGAGAAACAGCAAGAGAAGGTAAGAGAATGACCATGCTTTGCGGATTAACGGATGCACGATCTGGAAGAATGACTAGTAATACATTAAAATTTTTATGTCTGTGCACTTCCTGTCAATTCTTTCCATCATAGATTCCTATATCCACATTTATAATGGAAATTGCCTATGTAAGCTTGCACACTCTATAATTACACCCTCCCACTGTGCAGGAGCTGAAACAGCACCACTGGCAGAAGCATGTAATTACAGCACGGCAAGTTACTTGGGCAACTTTCATTATAAATGTGGGCATAGGAATTTATAATGGAGGTATAAACTAAGGATAGAATGCATGCCTTTAAAATTGGGACAGAATTATGTCTGTATTTATATATATGTTTGTGCGCATTTCCTCACAAATTCTTGTGCCCATATTTATCATGAAACCTGCCGCTGTAAACTTGCTACAATGTATTTACACCCTCCCACCAGCGGTGATGCTGCAGTATATCAATTTTGCAGAGAAACTCCTATGCTCCAACCAAATCTACTACTTTGCTTTCCAAATTGCACTAAGGTTTGCTATTTAACTATAATTAATAATATCAAAGTATTATATCAAAATAAGGACAGAATGTTTGACTTTAAAATGGGAATATTATCTGCGTTACATCTGCATGCCCTGGTCCAATTATCCTCCACCTTCTAACCCCACTTCACCTGAAAGTTACACTTGATCTGTCTCACTGTGTGCAACGTCATGGGAAAATCATGGTTATTGTGTACAGACGCCACAATGAAACTTTTGTTGCTGTACGGCAGCATACTTCAGTGATGTGTTTGACTGGGACTGATGCCCATTTTATAACCTAAAACATTCTACAACCAGCAAGAACAGATGTTGAGTTCATTAAATTCCTGCATCCCTGTTTGACACATTCAACAAATGACAGGAGTTAGTTTCCTCCAAAGGGAAGGAGAAAGGGAACAGAGCCAACAGTGATTGATGCAAAGTCATAGCCCTCTTGAAAACTCTCTCCTTTATCATTAGTCGAAGCAGAGTTAACTGACCTCTCCTGGTTGTAGAATTTCAAATGAACTAGACATTTTTTGTATTAATGCAAAATAAATGTATTAAAGCATTATACATAATGTATTTTATATTTGAACAGTATTTTTAAAGATGCAGCTTATAGTTCTGTTGCCATTTCCTATTCTCTGTGGTCTCATTGTGGATTATGTGCTAATAGTGGTGCTGTACATCAGTGACCAGTAAACAATAACATTGTGATATAGATAGCAGCATAATTACATGAACTTCACAGTAAATGAAGAGATTATGGGCTAGAAATTCAGTGGGCTTTGCGCCCAGTTTCCGCCCAAAGAGGGCTTCTGCGCCACTAGAGGAGCTTGCGCTGATATTCAGCGCTGCGTTAATGGCGGCGGTAGCCGGTAGCGCTGCGCCGACACCGATGACGTCATCGGTGTGCGCAGTGCCCCGGTTCCGCCCCGCTACCGGCCCGACCCCCATATTTAGTTGCGGCCGCCTCTTCCGCAGCGGCCGCAAACAACGTTCAGCAACCGGGGCCGTCCTGCAGCCTTATTGGGGCGAGTTAAGGCGGAGGTACGGCCGGCCGCTTTTTCGGCGGCTGCCTGCCCGCACCTCCTTCCCCGGCCTCCTCCACCCACCCCCCCCCGCGGCATTGCCGGCTGCTTTCCGGGAGCCCGGCACTTCTCCGTGGTGCCGGGCTCATTTGCCGGCACTAGCGAGCGGCGATCTCGGAGTTGCAGGCACCTCCCCCTTAAGAGAAGGAGGAAGGCCTGCAGTACCGCAGCCTGCCGCTCCGCAGCGGGTGGCGCTGCAGCACCTAGCGCGCCGAAATACAGTTTCAGCGCCCCAAGCGGGGGCGGCCACACCCTTGAATTGCGGCTGGCTTCGACTTGGGGCGCTGAAACTGAATTTCCGGCGGGCGCATGTGGCTCCGCGCGCAGCGGTAACTTTTGGGCGCAAGCCAGCTGGCGGGCCCAAAGTGAATTTCTAGCCCTATAGGTTTTTTTATCTAGCAGGCATAAAATTACAGATTAAAAAAGATATACTTAAATTTTTTGAAATGTTTGCATTTTCACCTAACCCTCAAATATGGATGCCTTTTATCTCTACTAACAGTAACTTTTGGAATTTATACAATAAAGCGATATTTAAGGAATTCTATAGAATAAGCCCCAACTGGCTTCACCATTGAGTATTCATCTGACAAATAAACCCGCATGATTAATCGTTAAAACAAAATAGTTATTTACAAGTATGTATATTTATTAAAAGAAAGTAAATTGACTGCAAGGAGGCTGGCTACCTGATTGAGGCTGCAGTTCTCTCTGCACTTCCAAAGCTCTAACACCATAGAAACATGCCAGGGATGATTTTCTGAGTTTGTGCTGGCTGCCACCGAGGAGTCTCGCTTGCCAGCTGCTCATTTGGGGAATCGGGCAGCATGCCTGTGATTTCCAAAATGCATGACTGGCAGGTGAGGTTTGTTGCTGGCAGTGCCAACTAGGAAAATTACTGGCTGTCCCACTGCCCATTGAAAGCATTAAACCATACTGGGAGCTTAGAGGCAGAACACCATCTTTCTGCACAAAGTTTTGGAAGATCATGGTAATGATATAACTGCATTTAAAATAAAAAGAGGAGAAATATTAAATAAACGAATCAAACTCAAAAACCCCTGGTCTGGACGGATTGCATCCGTGCATTTTAAAAGAATCTAGAGAAGAGATACAAGAGGCACTATTACACATATTTAATAATTCATTAGAAAAAGTTGTAGTGGCAGCAGACCGGTGGATAGCTAACATTATACCTCTATTAAGGGAGATAGAACATGTCCAGAGAGCTATAGACCAGTCAGCTTAACATCGGTGGTAGGAAAAATAATGGAATCCCTACTAAAGAAAAAAAAGAAAAACATCTAGAAACCAAAAATATAATGAATAGTCAGCATGGATTTCAAAAGGGAAAGTCTCGCTTGACCATCCTCATTGAATTCTTTGAAGAGGTAACAGAGAGAGTAGACAAGGGTAATGCAGTAGATGTAATTTATCTAGATTTCCAAAAGGCCTTAGATAAGGTGCCACATAGTAGACTAATGAATAAGGTCAGAGCATGCAGAGTCAGGGGACAAGTAGCAAATGGATAGCTAGCTGGCTGGAAGACAGAAAGCAGAGAGTAGGGTTAAAGGATAGCTATACAGAGTGGCAGAAGGTGAAAAGTGGGGTCCCACAAGGATCAGAGCTAGAACCACTGTTGTTCATAATTTATATTAATGATTTAGACTTTGGAATCAAAAACACAATTTCTAAATTTACGGATGACACCAAATTGGGGGGGATAGTCAATACTGTGGAGGACTGCAACAAATTACAAGAAGACATTGTACAGAATCGGCATCTAATTAGCAAATGAATTTCAACACAGATAAGTGTGAGATATTACATTTTGGTAAGAAAAATAAGGAGGTCACATATTACTTGAAAAATAAGAATCTAAATGGGGTAGAGGAGCAAAGGGATCTCGGAGTACAAATACACAAACCACTAAAAGTAGCGGCGCTGGTTAATAAGGCCATAAAAAAGGCAAACCAAGCACTAAGATTTATCTCTAGAGGGATAGAGTTGAAAAGTAGAGAAGTTATGCTAAAGTTGTATTGAACCTTGGTAAGACTACACTTGGAGTTCTGTGTATAGTTCTGGTTGCCATATTATAAAAAGAATATAGAGGCCCTGGAGAGGGTGCAAAAAAGATTTACATTGGCTCATATTTTCCGATCCCTATGGGTGTGTGCGAATCGCATGCGCTGAAAACCGGCATTTCCGCTCTGTCAACAGATGGCACGCCTGCCCTGGAGAAGGGCTTCTGCGGATGGAGAGTTCCGCTTTCTGCAGAACCTCCGCCCGCTGAAATCCCTTAAAAATCTTATGCCTGGTAAAAGCAATCGGCAGCAGGTGGGGCGGAGGCTTCAGCAGCGCTGCACACTGGGCCGTGCAGTGCTGTCGTGTTCACAGGCTCCTTCACGACCTTAAAGGGAAGGGCCATCGCTGCAAGCTCTGCAATAGAAAAATTACCCATGTACCAAGGTAGCCGCGATCCAGC
This sequence comes from Somniosus microcephalus, assembly GCF_052327205.1. Classification (NCBI taxonomy): domain Eukaryota; kingdom Metazoa; phylum Chordata; class Chondrichthyes; order Squaliformes; family Somniosidae; genus Somniosus; species Somniosus microcephalus. The sequence continues at coordinate 185,715,424 of NC_140987.1, read as the reverse complement.
ACGATCAACCTAGCACTCAAACAGGGTGCTGGGCTGATCGATTGCGGGCAGGAACCCGCGAGAAAAAGCAGAACAACAAAGGTAAGTGTTTTTTTTACTTACCTTGGCCACCTCGTCTTTAATTATTGCCCCCGAAGCGACCAGTCGACCGATACACGCCTCCTGCAGCTGTTGGTGTTTTCGCCCGGCGCTGCTGCAGGGGGCGGAAGTCAATTTTGGGTCCGGGGCGATGCACACGCTGTAGCGCCACCGCAAAACTCCTGTCAAATATGGCGGGAGTTGATGTCAGCGCCGCGCCCGGTCGCAAAGCCATTTGCGCCCCATTAGCACCCCCTGGGGGCGCTAAAGGGAGGCACAAAGGCACCCAATTTTGCCCCCAGAGTGTTTCCACTTGTGGGGAAGAGCAAAACTAGAGGCCATTAATATAAGATAGTCACCAAGAAATCCAATAGGGAATTCAGAAGAAACTTCTTTACCCAGAGAGTGGTGAGAATGTGGAACTCGCTACCACAGGGAATGGTTGAGGTGGATAGAATATGCATTTAAGGAGAGGCTAGATAAGCATAAGAGGGAGAAGGGAATAGAGTGTTATGCTGATAGAGTTAGATGAGGGAGGAGGCTCGAGTGGAGCATAAACACCAGCGTGGACTGGTTGGGCTAAATGGCCTGTTTCTGTGCATTATATTCTATGTAATTCTATGTAATAGTGACAACTGCCTCATGGAATGTTTTTAAAAAGTTGTTCTAACTTATAAATATCTTGTTTTAAAATTAGTCATTTTGTCAGATGAATACATGAGGATAAGGCGATTGTAGAATCTTATTGTAAGGAGTATTTCTTCAGCGTTGAACCTTGTAAACAACACTACAAAACAACATAGCTTAAGAACAGGGCAAGCATTGAATACTTTATTTTGCTGCACAAACAAATCTCTTTTGCAAAACTAATCTAATTATGTAATTTAAAAGGACATTTTAAAATTCCTCCATTGTGTAAAAGCAAGAAAAGAAACTTCCACCATACCTCAAATAATGCCCTGAAAATTGAGTTTAATAACAATCTGCGTGTTCATAATTTAAAAATGTTGGTGTTCTTAAAATGTTTCAGTACATTATAGTATAAATTTAAGTTAAAAGGTTAAATGACTTCAACGCCATGAGTGATAATTACACAGTTAAACTCATTCCAGACTGAGTGATGAAAGATCAGCTACCCAATCACTGAGGTCACTGGATGATGGCCCAGAATTGTAAACTTTTTACAAGTCTTGATAATGAGCACAAGATCAAAATCTCTGCATTATCCTTCCCCGCTCCAGAGATGAAATCATAGCACTCTCACAAATGCTTTATGCATTTTAGTAGTTAGTTTTTATATTTTTATTTATATGGCCTGTATTCTTTAACATCTGTAAAAATAATTTATCTCAAATTTATATGGGAGATGATTTCAAAGACATTCATTTCCTAATGCACATACCTTTCCTAAAGTAGCCTGCGTTTTAGAGCTTAAACCAAGGATCTAATTCAAAAGTGACATTAGAGTAGCTTAGCATCATACCATCAACAACATCTTGAAGGAAACTATTAGCTGTGAACAACTTAGCTTAATGTTACGTATAAGATGCTTATCAAAGTTAATCTAAAATTGCAAATCTTCCAGCAACTGTTATAAATAGGACAAAGATGGCCCATATATTGATTAAGACTACCGAATAAGTAATACAAATGCAAGAAGAATGATCAACACTCTGGAAACTCCATGAGAGAGCAGCTGCTGAAAGGATAAGGAATGGTAAAAAGAAATCTGTATCCTGAATTAAAGTAACCGTACCAAAAATTAACAGACAAGGGCCATGAAATTGGGGAATGCTGGAAACCTGCCTGTAACATTGGTGGCCAAGGATAACGGCTGTCGGCCGAGAGAGCGCAGACAGTACCAGCATTTTTGTACTGCCTGCTCATTAACATCAGCATGGCAGTGATTTTTCTAGTGCCATGCGCTCTTGGCAGTGCTAATCTCAGAAGGAGGCCAAAGGTCGCCTCTGTCTCCCGCTTGCGGTGTAGCAGAACTAGGAAGAAAGGAGCGACCTGAACAGTTGCCTTACGTGCTCCAAAAATATTAGCTGCCACCCGACGTTTGTCGATTTTTTATTTGTTTATGGCATGAATGCAGATAAAAGAGATCTTATCACAGATCATCTTCAATCATTGCAATGGAGTTCACCCATTGATTGATTGGTGAAAACATATGGGGGGAAATATCCGGTTGCTTTGCGTCTCCCGTTAGTGCCATAAGAGGGCGCTAATGGGGCGCAAAGCAACTCGCGCCCGGGTGCGGCAATGTTTGTGCCACTCGCGAAATTGACCAGACATTTTGCGGTGGTGCTAAACACTGCCGCCACGATCTCCTGCGCCGGCAGATCATGACGTCAGTTGAGCATACAATGCCCCGGTAGCGCCCTAGACCGGATATTGAATGGCGCCCCCTGCCTTATCACCTGCTGCTAGCAACGACAGGTTGAGGGGAGCATTTTGCAGTCAGGAAGGGACTGGGGGAGCGCTATTTAAAGGCGACTGCTTCCTGCCTTTTTTTGTCGGTGACATTTTTGCACCACGCATTCTGAGAGAGAGAGAGAGAGACTTCTGGAGAGATTCAACGCTGTGTGAAGGAGTTTTGGGTAGTGAGCAGCACTTTGCAGGTTCATTTTGATTTGACCTTCCTTGCATCGATGTAGAAGAGACTATGGGGGCTGCACTCTGAGCTCTTTCCCTGGGCCTCTCCATTGTTCTTTCCAGCTGATTTGATGTACAGGTCTCTCCAAGCCGAGATTCAAGGCTGCAATGAGCAAGGTGTGGATGGAGAGCAAGATCGACCGTCCCCTTTAAGAACTGGCTGGCGCCAGTGTGTCCATGTTCCATTGCTGACTGACATCACATGAGCTTCGCCAGCGCTCTGAGGTAGCGCCTCGCTCCTCGGCGTTAGCGCCTTATGAGAGATGCGTAGCGCCTGATTTAGTGCTCCAATTACCTCCAGGGGTGATAGAAGCCAAGTTTGCAGTCGGAAGCAATAATTAGCACCAGGCGCTAAACTTTGCGCCCGGCCCAAATGGGGCGATACCGAATTTCTCCCCCATGGCCTATTCGCATTGTATAATTCATGAAGGCTCAATAATTACATGAAATTATTCTTAGATAATACATATCCTGGAACATATAATGCTGGCTCATTACATATATCTCTCCATATAATAAACGAGTAACTGTTGTGTTGCAAAGACGGAGAGGTGCATAACTGCAAATGTAGTTCCCAACAGGTAATCCTGTGGTGTCCGCTCATTTATCAAAGGGTTTATGAAAAATACTTGTATAAGTATCTAATCTGGGAACTGGTCCAGAGAGTCTCATCATTAGGTTTAGTTATTCTTCTGTGCCTAAAGGGGCCCGTTGATTATCTGGACCTATCCATTTGAAATCCAACTGAGTCTTGTCATATAATACAGTCTAAATCCACCATCACAGGTTGCGAATGCATTTCGATAATGTTTGGTTTTCAATTTAGGCAGAGGGAATTATACTATTGACCTGTATCAATAAATGGAATTACATTTAATTCCCAAGAGCTGCATCAACGGAAGTGGATGTGAATTTCACTGCGAGTGTTGTTTTTTGCGGATGTTGAACAACAACTGATGTTTAGGTTCAGCTGTTGAGTCGAGTATTGATAGGAAATGGGTGTGTTTTCGTTGAGGGGTGAAATTATTTACTGATCCACAAACATTGTAGGCCTCTTGCTCCTGGTCATGGGAGCTCTTCCCCCTTGTCATCCCCCCTTGGCCTGCAGCTGACAGGCTTTCTGGCAGGCCTGCCAATGCACCAAGCATTTCAGTGTGTGTACCCATCAGCCTTCTTCTGTAGGCCGCCCCATCAAAGTCCTCATCTGAGTCCTCTGCTGCAGAACTCGTGTGCGACCTCGCCCTCCAGGGAGCTGGCACCTGTCCCCTGCCCTGGCTGCAGGCCACTCGTGCTCAGTGTCTCACCATAGAATCATAAAAATTCACAGCACAGAATGAAGCCATTCGGCCCATCGTGTCTGTAGCGGCCGAAAAAGAGCTATCCAGCCTTATCCCACTTCCCAACTCTTGGTCCGTAGCCTTGTGGGTTACGGCATTTCAAGTGCACATTCAAATACTTTTTAAATGCGATGAGGGTTTCTGCCACTACCACCCTTTCAGGCAGTGAGTTCCAGACCCTCACCACCCTCTGGGTGAAAAACATTCACCTCAACTCCCCGCTAATCCTTCTACCAATTACTTTAAATCTATACCCCCTGGTTATTGACCTCTCTGTTAAGGGAAATAGGACTTCCTATCTTTCCAGGCTGGGAATGATGGACAACTCCCGGAGAGACAGTGTTGACCCAGACGTGATGCTACTTGCGATGGACGATGTTGCGGCTTCCATTGCAGCACAGGTGGAAGTGCTGCAGCGGAGACCGTTGACCTGCAATCTCAGCTTGCTGCCACCCAAACTCAGACTGCTGCCATCGTGGCTGGGTTTACCACTGTCGACCAGGTCTTGCAGGGTGTCGCAGCAGCCCAGCAATCTGCTCCAACAGATTGCTAGGAATGCTGAGGTCTCATCCCAGGGGAGTGGCAGTGGGTCAGTGGAGCAGGAACTTCCTGTCCTCTCTCAGGATGACTGCATTCCTGTTCCCACAACTGCCACTCCACCATTGCCCTTGCTGCTGCCTGTCAGCTAGCCAGCCCAGACTACTGCCGCCCATACCGAGGTGGTGCAGTCTACAGCCAGGCCTTCTAGGTCCAGAGCTGCTCGAGGTCATCCTTCAAGGCCATCTGCAGTCTCCCCCATGGAAACTCAGCAGCCATCCATCAGCCATGCTGCAGCCATTGGGGGTGCACCGTAGGAGCACTAGATCAGGAAAGGACACCCGAACGACAGGCACTAAGGGATTGCACAAGGGTGATTAGTTGATATTGTATGTGTAAATTGATTGTTGATAAATTTAATAATATTGCTTGGAATCTTTTGTGGTGGATCTCATTTCATCTTTGTGCCCAGGAGGACACTGTGATATTTTGTGACAGTGGGTTGGTATGATGGGGATGTGGTGAGCAACGGGGATCTGGGGCTTCATTCAATGGAATCTGATGAGGCGTTCACAGACAGCCCATCCGGAAGGGGGATTGGCTGCCTGACTCCTCCCTTCCTCCTCGTCCTCTTCCTCTTACTCTATCTCTTGCTCACCTTCCTCTTCCTCCTTCTTCTCCTACTCGTCTCCCTCATCCTCCTCCTGAGGTGGTCTCGCAATCACTGGTGGCAAGAGCTATGCCCTCATGATGGCCAAGTTGCGGAGGTTGCAGCAAACCAAATGGGACACCCACTCCGGCGAGTACTGGAGGGCTCCTCCCGAGTGGTCAAGGCAGCGGAACTGTTGCTTCAGTAGTCCGATGGTTTGCTCGATGATGTTCCTGGTGGAAGTGTAGCTCTCATTATATGAGTGCTGGGCACGAGTGGTGGGGTTGCAGAAGATAGTCATGAGCCTGCTGCAGAGCGGCCACCCTTGAGTTTGATGTGGTGCCTGGAAGATTGCTGGCACACCAGACTGACGCAGGATGAAGGCATCATGGCTGCTGCCAGGATAGCTGGCATTGACCATCAGGAATCACTGGACGTGGTCACACAACAACTACACATTAAATGAGTCGTACCCTTTGTGGTTAATTTTTGATTTGTTCATGGGATGTTAGCATTGCTGGCAAGGCCAGCATTTATTGCCCATCCCTAATTGCCCTTGAGAAGGTGGTGGTGAACCACTGCAATCCTTGGGTACTCCTACAGTGCTGAATTTGTTGTAGCAGTTTGGTACAACTGAGTGGCTTGCTAGTCCATTTCAGAGGGCAGTTAGGAGTCAACCACATTGCTGTGGGTCTAAAGTCACATATAGGCCAGACTGGGTAAGGACAACAACAACAACTTGTATTTATATAGCACCTTTAACATAGTAAAACGTCCCAAGGCACTGCACAGGAGTATTTTAGGACAAAAAATTTGACACCAATCCACATAAGGATAAATTAGGGTAGGTGACCAAAAGCTTGGTCAAAGAGGTAGGTTTTAAGGAGCGTCTTAAAGGAGGAAAGAGAGGTGGACAGGCTTTGGCAGGGATTTCCAGAGCTTAGGGCCTAGGCAACAGAAGGCACGGCCACCAAAGATTGAGTGATTATAATCAGGGATGCTCACAGGGCAGAATTAGAGGAGCACAGATATCTCTGCGGGGTTGTGGGGCTGAAGGAGATTACAGAGATAGGGAGGGGCGAGGCCATGGAGGGATTTGAAAACAAGGGTGAGAAATTTGAAAACGGGCTGTAAGGGGTTTTAGATCGCAGAGGGTTCTCTCTCTAGAGGTCTCTCTCTCTTGCAAAGTAAAACCTTGAGTGGTTCGACCCACTCGCCCCTTAGATTCTATACTCTGGACTTTGGGGCAGGAACTACAATGTAGAGAAAACTCTTATAGACCAAGTTTGATGAAACGAAATGAAATTTTATTGCATATGGAAAAATAAATCAAATGCAAGCAGATAAGAGAGTACATGGGAGGGAAAAACACAAACAAATCATAATGACACAATACTAACTAAGGCAAATACAGGCATCTTATACTCTACAAAGATCATCATGAAATAAGGAAACACACGGAATATCGAGGGACAACAACTCATGTTAATTGTACCCTTAAATCCACCCCCTTATTAAACCTATCTAGATCTGATTGTGAAGGGCCAGAAACATGCTCACCAATCCAACTAGGAAGTGCAAGGTTTTGAACCAGTCTGCGTTTGATCCTTTCAGGCATTCCGTCTCCACGTGGATCGTGGAACCCCAGCGAGCTGCACCACACCTCTCTCCTGAGGTGGGGGTCGGGGGCGGCTGGACACCGGCTGGTTCTGGCTGTCGGCAGGGTCGGGGATCGTCGGCTCGACCCCGGTCAGAGGAGCCTTGGGCTGGTCTTCATATAGGTTCCTTCAGCTTAATTTTCATCTCTTCCCGAGCCGGAGTGGCTGGAAGGTTTCTTCTCTCGGGGTTTTATTTTTTTGTTTCTCCCCCCAAGTTGGTTCGATGGCCTCTCGTTTCGGCAACGGCCCAGGGATGGTCGACGATCTTCCGATGTTTTTCCCCGGGGCGGGACGCCGGCTTCGAATGGCCCTCTGGATGTTGGCTTAATTCTTCTTCCTCCTCCGGTGGTGGAGAGGAGTTTGCTGATCTTCTCCCAAAGCAACTCCTCTTCACCCACTGCCACTTGGTCGTGTGTCTCTCTCCGAGTGTGTGTCTGCCTGAGTGTGTCTCGTACAACTCCAACTCCTTCAATTATACTTTTTCCCCAGAAGCTTCCACTTCCCGCCCAAAATCAGGTTAGTCTTTGTTTAACTTTTGGCGGGCTGGCAGCACAGCGGGGTAGTTATTGGGCCAGAAATTCCAGGCCAGAAGCGTGAGTGCGGTCGGCTTACTCACGCTTCTGGCCGTTGGAAATGCCGGCATTCAGCATGAACAGCGCATGCGGGGAACGCCGGCATTTCCAGACCTCGAGCGCGTGCGACTGCACAGGCAGCGCTTGCGCAGTGAACTTCGTGGATTTCATTCATGAAATCCGTGAGGTTAAGTCCTTAGAAGTTACACTGAAAAAAAGCAAGTGTAAAGTGGTTCATTGGCTGCGGAGGAAGATATATTTTATCGTGGAGCTTTTGAAATGCAATATTTTTGTTTGGGAAAGGGAGGGAAGTTATTTTAAGAAATTTTAAGTAAGTTTTAAAGTTAAAATTTTTTTTTTTTTAAAGGGTTTTCAGAACGGTAGGTAGAAGGAGCAATTGTGGCTGTGTGAATGGAATGTGAGAATGAGTTATGTATGTATGTCCACATATATTCCTTTACGTATATGTATGTATGTTTTATATTCCTTTACTATGAATGTATGTTTTTAATTATGATTTTCCAATAAGTTACTTTCTCTGAAAGTCATAATTAAATAATACATTCATACACATAAGTAAAGGAATATATACATAACACGCAAAGGAATATATACAGACATACATACTTTCAGAAGCTCCACGATAAGAAATATCTTCCTCCGCAGCCTCTGTAGCAACTGTACCCATGCTTTTTTCATGTGTAAGTTGTAATGACTGGACCTCACTGAAAGCATTAATGAAAGCGGCGAATTATACTGCGCACGCGCTGCCTGTGCAGTCGCACGCGTTCTGCCTCTGAACCCCTTCGTTCAGAGGACAGGAAATGCCGGTTTTCCCCACATGCACTGTGCATGCTGAAAACCGGCATTTCATCCGGCCAGATGCGTAAGTACCCCGACCGTACTAGCGCATTTGGAAGGGAATTATTGGGCCAACATTTTACATGTCAATAAAATAAAAAATTTAACACTTGCACGACTTGCCCCCTCGCATCTGCGACTGAGGGTCCAAGGAGGTGCATTGCGCAAGAGGTCATCATCGCACGTATCCTCACACTGTTCCCTTTGGGGAACTGTATGAAGTGGTGGAAGGATTTATGGCCGTGATTAACGCTCATTCCGTGACCGTAACCATCTTTGAACCAGCCATTAGGGTGGTTAGTCCTATGGCGGGAGGGTTTTACGGGCTCCCACAACCCATCTGAGGGGGGGGGGCCACCAACACCCACGGACGCAAGTATCCCGCTGGATGTCCACCCAGAAGTTAAAGTTGGAGCTCCGACTCCACTTGCCGGGACTGTCTGGAGTGGGGTTCAAAACCCTACTCCTTCTGGCCCAGCGGCGGGGATGCTTACTGCTACGCAAAAGGCCCACTCCGCACAAAAGGTGACACCCATACGTTTCCTGCGCCTTTTCCCTCCCCGTGACTGGAGTCCTATGCTGCCATTTCACGTTGCTAATCGGATTGGGCGTTTGTCATAGCGGTAGGATCCCCGCCGCTGGGCCAGATCAGGGTAGGGTTTCGAACCCCGCTCCAGACAGTCCCGGCAAGTGGAGTCGGAGCTCCGGCTCTAAATTCTGGGTTGACATCCAGTGGGATATTTGCGTCCGTGGGTGTGGGTGGCCCCCCCTCCTTGTATAGCTTGTGGGAGCCCGTAAAACACTCCCGCCATAGGACTAACCGCCCTAATGGCTGGTTCAAAGATGGTTACGGTCACGGAATGAGCATTAATCACGGCCATAAATCCTTCCACCACTTCATACAGTTCCCCAAAGGGAACAGTGTGAAGACACGTATGACGACGACATTGCTAAATAAATAAATGGAATTTAAAAAATTCTTTTAGGGCTTTTAAAAGTCTTTAAATTGCTTTAATTCTCTTTAAAACTACTTCAGATTACTCAAAATAATGTAAACATTTTAAAAAGTTTATAAAAGTTACCAAAATCTTCAAAAAACTTCCAAAAACCTATTTAAACTGCTGCTTTGCATGTAAAAAAGCAAAGCAGCTTGACAGAAACATTGGGGGCGTGTCCAGTGAAACTGAGACCTCAAGGGGCGTGTCTCACTTACACTGCACGCTCCTGGGTCCGCGCTGGCTGCACTCCTGGGCGGCGTGACGTCATACGCTGCCCGGGAATGTGCTTTCTATTTCTCCAAGTTCAGGCGTCCCAGAAGCTGATCGGCAGGAGCGCGGGGTAAGTGCAAATACGGGGCTTGCACGTGCTGCAAGCCCCGTTCTGGAATTTCTGGCCCATTATGTTTTAAAATATTTTAAATGGCCGGTAAGGGCCCATCTCTGGTCTGGAATGACCTTCATTGTTTTTAATGTCCTGCTGATCTCGTTATCTAGTCCTGGGTGCTGTTCTCATGAATATGAAATTGTCCCCTTTTGTCTGGGTCAACATTTAGATGGCCTCTGTCTCCAGGCTGATCTTGACTGGATCTGCATCTAATCCATATGCATATGTGTGGGTCTGGTTTCGTTCTCTCAGAAACGGCTTCCAGAATTTGCTGTGGGTTGAATCCACAAAGCTGTCTGAGGTTGCGCAGGAACCATTTTAAAGTGTCCCAATAAGCTGGTCACATGGTATGGTGGCCATTTTGTATACCCCTTTTTCTGGGCTTCTTTTAAAACAGTCTTTAAAATCATGGCCTCTTCTGCCATTTGACCCTTATTAATGCAAAGTTCAATTTTGCGAATCCTACACTCCCCCCTGATGATACTGTAACTTGCTTGAAGTATCGTAATTCTGGGTGAGCAAAATTTTCTGACTTTCCACAATCTAACCATCCCCAGTAATTACCTATCTATGACCCCACGACACATGCATTTCCCATTTCAGAAAAATCTAGTGTACATTAAGCATCTATAGATGGCAATACCTTGGAGTTAAAAATCTAGCAATTTACTTCCATGCATGGAGGGGGTCCTTATACCCCTACATCACCTAGTGCATACACATTACCCTTTTAATAATAACATCACACCTACTAAAACTTCAATAATAAAATAGAGTACACACGAAAATCACAATGCACATGAATACATATCAAAAATAATACAGAGGAGGGAGGGAAAACTTTAACTTTATACAAAGCAGCAAAATCTAAGCGGGTGTCTCTTCTTCTACCCGCACATAATGCTCCCTCCATTCCCCTCTATTCTCATACTTTTGTGAATGTTTGACCCTTTTACAGTGTACAAACAGTAAATAAACTACAATGACAACCTGGCACACTACAAGAATGTGGGAGGCTATCCTAATCCAGGAAGGGACTTCTATATTAGTGAACAGGTCCCACCACAGTGGGGTCACTATATCCAATATGTCTGCCCCATCTCTAAAGTCTTCTGCTCCAGTGTGTAGAAGTGTTTCTGTGAAACAACAACGGCTTTTAATATCTTGGTGAGGTGTTCAGGGAGAGGGGGAATTATATATCCAAAATGTGCAACGAATCACTGCAGATCAGTGAAATTCTCTTTTACAGTGATGTGAACAGTGGAAGGTTCAGGAATGGGGACAATTCACTCTTGGGCCACTTGAACTTCTGCCCTGGGCTTGAAACAGAAGCTGCTGTCACTAACCGGACACCAACCGTGCTGTCCATGCTGGTAGTGGGGCGCTGCAGTGGTGACACAGTATGTCCCACCTCCTATATATGCCACCTGCGGGGGCACATGGCCTTGTGCCATTGCCTCCATGGTGCAATTTATAGGCTTCGCGCCGGCAGTTCTGAACCCGCACTGTGGTTTTAAATGGGCATTCAAGTGCTGGGGACACAGGATGATGTTTGCTCCCCGGCTCCGGCACCCCAAGAGGTCGGTACCCGTCATTGCATGCTCCCATCGAATGATGTAAGGTGGGACCCCTGTGTAGCGAATGTGCGCACCCCCCTGAATGACTCCAATGTTCTCCACCCTGTATAACGGGGCGGGTTTAGCTGTCTTTCCCATCACCGGCATTCTTACCACTATACCCATAATGGTGTGGTTAGACCGTCCACAGTCCACTGGGACTGGGTAGGCCTCTGAAGCTAGTCTGAGCTGGCACAGACTCAATGTATTCTCAAAAGGGTGGAGGGCTGCGAGGTGCTTGTTGCTGATCCAGGAGGGGACTAAACCTTGCTTTAAATCCTCCAGATTACTGCGGCCCTCGCCCAGTAACCACGCCCCGTATAGCACACAAGCTTCGTTCTGCGCCGCCTGGTCGGACGCGTTCCGATCCTCCCTGATGAGAGCATTTACCGTTCTGACGTGTTTCTCCAGCTCAGCTATTATCTCTTTTAAGTGTAGTGTCATGGCCAGGTCCTCATGTAACTCAGAACCCACTACCTTATTCTCATCAGTCAGTATCTTTCTTAACTGTGTTTTTAAACCATTGATCTGGGTTTGCAGCTCCACGTCATCCAGTGTGTTGATGACGGAAGTTCCTGTGTTAAAAGCTGTGAAAATATCATTTACTGCACCCCTTCTTTGCCTCCCTATCCTGTCCAAGACCTCATGTGTTGTGGTGTACAATTCGGCTCTGTCGACATCGGCAAAGTCGAATTCGTAAAACTGTTTAAGCATGTTTGTTAACAGGACCTGGTATAATTGCTCCGTTTCCCTGGGGCACCACTCTGGCAATCGTACCTCGGTGAGGTTTAAAATCACCGAAGCCACCACATAGTGTACCCCTTGGTACAGCACCTGACCTGTGGGTACCAATACAAATCCGTTCCCGGGTCCCTTTGTTGTGGTGGGGCACCCTTCCTTGAGGGCTTTAGCTACTGGAACTGTGGGCAGGGGCTTGCGGGTCGGGTGATGAGCTCCGTGGCGTTTACTGGGATCTGAGAGTATGGGACTCCGCACGCCCGTGTGCTGATGTCCCACCTCATTCCTTGTCCAGCATCCTGCCACTGTCTTTGGAAAAAGAGGGAGACGCCTGTGGGGCAAGCGCGTTCTGAACCCCACATACAGATGTAGATCCCCTCATCTGGCTCCCACCATTTGTCCCAACAGACACCCGTGAGTTCCCGTTATTGTCCGATGGGTGTTATTACCCAACCTCTCCCATTCCACAGTTGAATTCTTCATGGTGTTGCTAAACTTGCGCAGCCACCACCAACAGTCCAGAGATACATGTCCATGGCAAACAAGGCAAATCTTCTTGCCCACGGTGACGCTGATCCTGGGTGCAATGATCCACACCCTGGGGCACATCAGAGACGTTTCTCTGTACGCAAACCCCATCTGGCTGGCGTATTCAGTAGAGTTCGACCCCAACCAGCCTGGCCATCTTCCTTCATGGAAGTAGGCAGCAGTCTCTTCAGCGTCCCGTGAGCCGGTTCCGTCAGTCGCGATGGGGCCTCTGTCTCCAGAGCACCCATAGATGGTGGAGTCCTTGGTGCGGCCTCGATAGGCCCAGCTCCACCCGATCGTCACGAACGCGATGAGGATCCCTCTCATCTTTCTCCTGGTTTCTGCAATAAATCAAACAATATAGCCAGGCTCCCGAGAGATTCTGGCTTAGGTGACGGCATGATCGGGTCTTTCGACCTCGATTCAAAACACACACATACTGGGCAGATTTAAAACTACTTAAACTCTAATCCCCTTAATATTTACACACCTGAAACTTAAACTTAACTTAACTTATGTACAGCGCCGCCCGTCCCCGGGCGGCTTGCCTAATCCCTGATTGGACTGCAGCTCGCCGCTCCCTGTGGCGGGGCTGCAGTGACCTGTGGCTTGGGTTCCCCGCAGCCTTTTGCTGTTAATCGGGGACTGCGTTTTGTCAAGGATTTCTCAAGTCGGTGTTTACTGGGAGCGGGGGACTCGGGCCAAGGTTTTACTGGCTGAGGCGTTCGAGTCAACCTGCGAAAAGGTACTTTGGGCGTGGCTCCCTTAGCGAGTGGACCTTCGGGTGGGACCTTAGCTCTCACAGCCCGTGGCTCTTCCACGACTGTGGGCTTCGGCTCCCTCCCCTCAGGCTCCGCCCCTTTGGGATTCGGGCAGGCTCCCTTGGCAAGTGGACCTTCGAGTGGGACTTTAGCTCTCACAGCCCGTGGCTCTTCCACGACTGTGGGCTTCGGCTCCCTCCCCTCAGGCTGAGGATCTTTGGGAATTGGGCCTGTGGCAGACGGCTCCTCCTCACCTGTCCCTACAGGTGGAGAATCTCTGCCCCCAATTTCTACCTCCCCCACGCTCGAGTCGAGGGCGGGATCTCCGTCCTCCGACTCCACCTCCTCCAGAATCGTGTCGAGGGCGGGACCTTGTTGTTCGGGCCCCTCCTCGTCCGAGTCCCAGGCCATCGGGGAAAGTTCCCCCCAGGTGGGCGGGACCTCTTCTCCTTCCAAGCAGGCTACAACGCCAGCTTGTGTGGTCTGTGACTCATCGCGCGCCTCAGGCTGAGGATCTTTACCCTCAGACCTGGCTTCGGTTGCTGATGTTCTCGCACCCGGTTTAAACAGTTTGCACCGCTTGATGTGAAACCATTTACAAGCCCTTAGCTGACCCTCTAAACTGCCAGCCCTCGCTGTTAACCTAGCGTTCTCCTCCCTTAAAGCCTGCTCAACTAACTTAGCCTCCGCAACCTGGCACCGCAGGTATTCCTCCATTTTACAGGAGGTCTCTTCCTGTGCATGTCTTTCTGGGGGACACAGGTCGACAGGCTGCGCTGGCTCTAGTCATTTGGGCACAGCGGTCGGGGTTTCGGGAACATCAAGACCAGTGGTGACGGCTATTTTCCCCTGTGAAATCATCAGAGACCGCATTGTCTCTAAAATTGATTCAATCACAGCGGGATCCATAACTGCACCAGCTCCTTGTGCTGGGGCAGGAACTACGGCTTGGGTTTGGGCTGGTGCTGGGGCGACGGTCTGGGCTTGGGCTTGGGCTGCGGGAAATCTCCCTTTATTATCCTTCCACGGATTTCTACAGTCCTTGCGCCAATGTCCATCCTTCCCACACCCGTAGCAATTGAGCTTGGCTTGGACAGGGCGATTCCCCTCCTGACGCCACTCCTTCTTGCTTGGGGCTGCGGGTTTTGCCTCATGCACCTTTCCCTTCTGGGGAGGTGTTTCCTGACCTCTACAATTCTTGTATGCAACATTTAGCTGACGGAGTACCGTCTCTTCCGTGACGCCGGGACCTTGGGGATCAAACCAAGATCTGGCTAGGGCCCGTATCTCTGGCAAGCTGTTGGTAACCAAGCAACGGAGCCAATGAACCCGCTGTTCTTCGCTCATTGCAGCCCGTTCAGGCATACCCGGACAGCTGCGTCGATACACTGGCCACAGCCTTTCTGCGAAAACCCGTGGGGGTTCTCCAGATAGCTGCACGGTCCCTTCCACACGGTCAAACGGACTACCGTCGTCCACTCCCATCACTTCTAAAACTCCCTCCCTGAAATCCGCATACCCTTTCCGTCCCCTTTTACTCTCATCTGAGAGGCACTGAAGGATTGTGCAATCCAGGGAGAAAAGCAACAGTTTCACCTGTTCCTGATCATCACAGTCATTAATGGCTGCTGTTTCCTCTATCTCCCTGAAATGAATCGAGGGATCTCCCTTTACTGTGAGTCGTGTGAGGTGGCTCACCATGGACCTTAATTGCGGGCCAGCGTAGGGCACCACGAGTTGGTTCTGGTGGGGTCCGACACTGCCATTGGCAATGTTGGGACCGAACCTCTGGTGCCGAGCGGGACACATTGGTGCCGGTCCCGGCTTTGCTACCAGTGGTTCTTCCTCACACTCCACCTCGGCTACCTCCTCTTTCCCTACCCCCTCCTTTTCCGGCCAAGTCTCACTATAGCTCGGCGGTGCTGAGGGCTCGGTGGCTGGTACCACAATTACCTCAGCTGGAATCGGCTGTTTTGATTCCTTTAAAAAGTCCATGTGACTAGCTTTTGGGCTGAGGAGACACACCATGCCTTTTGCCTTTACCAGGGCCGTTCTTAGGTCCTCTATGGTCTTTTGGCAGGGGCCGTGGTCTGTGCTCTCAAACCCGTGCTTGAGGGCTAGCTTGTAAGCCGCCTTAACTTCCACTACTCTCTCCTCCTGCGCTCTTAGCTGTTGTGCGAGGCGGGCGCTTTTCTCCCGTATCCTTGTTTCATTGATCTTTGCCTCAGTAACCTGGCACTCCAGGTACTCTATCCTAGCCTGATGTTGACTAACTACCACTTGGCATTCCTGATTCAACGCGTGATGCGCTGTGATGAGTTTTTCCCCTCCCATGGCCTTTTCCTCTATCTCTGCTGCCTGGGCTGTGATCTTGGCTGCCTGTGCTGCAACGGCCCGGTCCAAGATCTGGACCTGCTTCTTGTAACACATCAGCCACACTGCCTTCTCCACTGACTTCTTATGCTCTTTGCTCTCTGTCCACCTGATGGCTGCGTCCACTGGACGCCCATCCAGTAAGAGATCGGAAATCCACTGCTTACTGAGATTTACCTTGCCAAAGACATAGGCCTAGAAATTGAGTTGGCGCCGCACCAGGGCTTTAGCGCTGGAAATTTAGCGCCGGCGCTAAATCCCCCTGCGCGCGCCAAAAATTCAGTAGCGCCGCGCCCAGACGGCTGCCGGCGCTACTGGAGGGTGTCAGCGCCTCGCAATGGGCGCTGACTGCCGCATTGCGGCGCTAATCCGTCGCTGCGGCACCCGATGCGGTGCGGCAGGCTGGGGAAGTGCAGGCCTCCTCCTTCCGTTAAGGAGGAGCTGCCTGCACCCGACCGCCGGCCGTTGATCTGTGGGGAAAAATGAGCCCGGCACCTTGGAGAAGTGCCGGGCTCGCGGCCCACACGCATCTGTGCCGCGGGGGGGTGTTGGGGGAGTCCGGGGAGGGAGGTGCGGGCAGGCGGCCGCCGGGAAAGCGGCCAGCCGCCGCGCGACCTTAATGCGCCGGCGCTAAGACCCGTAGCGAACTTTTGAAAAATCGTTGGTTGCGGCTGCCACGGGCGAGGCGGCCGCAACTCAATTTCGGCGTTCGGGCGCGTTGCCACGGCAACCGGGATGCTGCGCACACCGATGACGTCATCGGTGCCGGCGCAGCGCAACCGGCTAACGCCGATGGCAGCGCCCAAGTGAATTTCTCAATCGGCTGTACTTGCGGCGCTAGGCCCTCTAGCGCCTCAAAATGGGCGCTAACCCCACTCAATTTCTAGGCCATAATCCGCTATCCTCTCATCCATTGCATTTCGACCATTCAAACTTGGATCTACTACATTGCAATCCTGCTGCCAGAGTCCTGCCGCGGTCGCCATTTTCTGTAAGGGGTTTTCCTGAGAGATTTCCCTGAGGTTTCTCTCTCTAGAGGTCTCTCTCTCTTGCAAAGTAAAACCTTGAGTGGTTCGACCCACTTGCCCCTTAGATTCTATACTCTGGACTTTGGGGCAGGAACTACAATGTAGAGAAAACTCTTGTAGACCAAGTTTGATGAAACAAAATGAAATTTTATTGCATATGGAAAAATAAATCAAATGCAAGCAGATAAGAGAGTACATGGGAGGGAAAAACACAAACAAATCATAACGACACAATACTAACTAAGGCAATTACAGGCATCTTATACTCTACAAAGATCATCATGAAATAAGGAAACACACGGAATACCGAGGGACAACAACTCATGTTAATTGTACCCTTAAATCCACCCCCTTATTAAACCTATCTGGATCTGATTGTGAAAGGCCAGAAACATGCTCACCAATCCAACTAGGAAGTGCAAGGTTTTGAACCAGTCTGCGTTTGATCCTTTCAGGCGTTCTGTCTCCACGTGGATCGTGGAACCCCAGTGAGCTGCGCCACACCTCTCTCCTGAGGTGGGGGTCGGGGGCGGCTGGACACCGGCTGGTTCTGGCTGTCGGCGGGGTCGGGGATCGTCGGCTCGACCCCGGTCAGAGGAGCCTTGGGCTGGTCTTCATATAGGTTCCTTCAGCTTAATTTTCATCTCTTCCCGAGCCGGAGTGGCTGGAAGGTTTCTTCTCTCGGGGTTTTATTTTTTTGTTTCTTCTCCCAAGTTGGTTCGATGGCCTCTCGTTTCGGCAACGGCCTGGGGATGGTCGATGATCTCCCGATGTTTTTCCCCGGGGCGGGACGCCGGCTTCAAATGGCCCTCTTGATGTTGGCTTAATTCTTCTTCCTCCTCCGGTGGTGGAGAGGAGTTTGCTGATCTTCTCCCGAAGCGACTCCTCTTCACCCACTGCCACTCGGTCGTGTGTCTCTCTCCGAGTGTGTGTGCCTGAGTGTGTCTCGTACAACTCCAACTCCTTCAGTTATACTTTTTCCCCAGAAGCTTCCACTTCCCGCCCAAAATCAGGTTAGTCTTTGTTTAACTTTTGGCGGGCTGGGAGCACAGCGGGGTAGTTATTATGTTTTAAAATATTTTAAATGGCCGGTAAGGGCCCATCTCTGGTCTGGAATGACCTTCATTGTTTTTAATGTCCTGCTGATCTCGTTATCTAGTCCTGGGTGCTGTTCTCATGAATATGAAATTGTCCCCTTTTGTCTGGGTCAACATTTAGATGGCCTCTGTCTCCAGGCTGATCTTGACTGGATCTGCATGTAATCCATATGCATACGTGTGGGTCTGGTTTCGTTCTCTCAGAAACGGCTTCCAGAATTTGCTGTGGGTTGAATCCACAAAGCTGTCTGAGGTTGCACAGGAACCATTTTAAAGTGTCCCAATAAGCTGGTCACATGGTATGGTGGCCATTTTGTATACCCCTTTTTCTGGGCTTCTTTTAAAACAGTCTTTAAAATCATGGCCTCTTCTGCCATTTGACCCTTATTAATACAAAGTCCAATTTTGCGAATCCTACAGGGGCATTGCTTAAGTGGGAGCCAATGTAAGTCAGTGAGCACAGGGGTGATGGGTGAATGGGACTTGGTGCGAGTTAGGACACGGGCAGCCGAGTTTTGGATGAGCTCAAATTTATGTAGGGTGGAATGTGGGAGGCCAGCCAAGAGTGTGTTGGAATAGTCAAGTCTAGAGGTAACAAAGGTATGGATGAGGGTTTCAGCAGCGGATGAGCTGATGCGAAGGTAGTGCCCCAAAGGGGGTGCTACCCAATTTTTACCCCTATGACTCTATAACTCTATCTGCAGTTTGTAAGTCAGAAAAGTTAGTGGGATGAGGGGGAAGTGAGATGTGAGAAGAAGGATTAGGTATGATGATACCATCATCTTGGATAGCTTCAGTGACTGCCCTCCCAAGAATGGCCAGCACCGTCTCCTCTAGGGGGGTGAGATTATGTAGGCATGCCTGTGCCCCTTTGGATAGCCCCTGCTGGCTCCTATCGTGAGCCACCTTGTTCTGCAAGAGAATGTGAAGTGTGTCAGTGAGTGTGGTGCAATGTGTTTGGGTGATGTGCCTGTCATGGATGAATATCTGACAGTGTGTACAAGCTGTGAGATGTGGGTGTGAGTCTTTCAGCAGTGGTAAGTGTGTGAGGGTGAGGTGAAGCGATGAAAGTGAGTTATGTGTCATGTTTGGTAGAGATTGTTGGTAGGTGAATGATTCGGGTGTGGTGCATTGAGCAGTGTGTGAAGTTAGTGGTGCAGATGGTGGGTTATGGCCTTTGAAGATTAATTCACTGACCTTGACCATGCGTGTGATGTCATTAAAATTCCTCCTGCACTGCAGCGAGCTCTTCGGGCTGACACTGCTGGCATTGACAGCTATGGCTATTTGCTCCCATTGGTGTTTTTGAGTTTTCATCGAGAACTTCTTGCCCCCTGTGAAAATAGGACCTCTCTCCTCCTTTCTATCTCCTCTACCACGGCCTTCAGTGCTGCATCAGTGAACCTTGCTCCATGCTCACGAAGCTGTTGTGACATTTGCATTGTCTCCCCCAGCCAGTTGCATGAGCAGAGGCAGAATGAACCTCCCCTTTAGGAGGTGCAGACTGCCTTTAAAAAGTAGAGGCTAGCTTTCATTGGTGCTAGCCTCGCACAAACTTGGGCCCCCTGCTGAGCATTCAACCACTCAGCAGCACATTCACCATTGGGTTGAACGCTACAATCATTATAATTAGCAGGCAGCATGCAGGTCGCGTGCTGCCTGCATTCCTTTCAACGGTCATGGGTGATCGTGCATCAGGATCCTCGCACCCGTTTTTGGGTGCAACCCAATTTTTAGCCAATTCTATCCCCTTTGGGAGCCTTCTGCTGACTTTTATTATCATGCTTCTTCTCTCAGCCAATGGAGAGCGATGTTCTGAGCCTCAGGTTTCTCTGTCACCACATTAGTGACACTTTGGGAGGGAATCTCCTCAGAGTTAACACCCATTTTGGGCCAGTAAAAAGGGCAGAATCGGTTATTTAAGGCAACTGCATCAAATCTGCCCCCCCAAAAAAACTTCACCTGCACTCTTTTCCCAAAAAACCACCAGTCCCCTTTAAGACCCACCAGAAGTGCTTACCGCCCCATGTAAATGGGTCAAGGGGGCGTGACCAACCTCTCTGACTCATTCCCTCCATTTCTGCATCAATACACCCCCAATAATTAACATCACTATAAAGGTGGCAGTAATATGGGAATGGTAGCGTAGTGGTAATGTCACTGGGCTAGTAATCCAAAGGCCTGAACTAAAGAGCCAGAGATGTGAGTTCAAATCCCACCACGGCAGCTGGGGAATTTAAATTCAGTTAATTAAATAAATCTGGAATAAAAAGCTAGTATCAGTAATGGTAACCATGAAACTATCGGATTGTCGTAAAAACCCATCTGGTTCACTAATGTCCTTTAGGGAAGGAAACCTGCTGTCCTTACCTGGTCTGGCCTATATGTGACTCCAGACCCACAGCAATCGTGGTTGACCCTTAACTGCCCTCTGAAATGGCCTAGCAAGCCACTCAGTTGTAACTAACTGCTACAAATAAAAATGAAACAGGATGGATCACCCGGCATCGACCTCGGCTGTGGGCACGGCCACAGCGCACCCAGCCCAGTCGACCCTGCAAAGTCCTCCTCACCAACATCTGGGGACTTGTGCCAAAATTGGGAGAGCTGTCCCACAGACTAGACAAGCAACAGCCTGACAGAATCATACCTTTGAGCCAATGTCCCAAACTCCTCCATCACCATCCCTGGGTATGTCCTGTCCGACCGGCAGGACAGACCCACCAGGGGTGGTGGCAGAGTGAGATACAGTCGGGAAGGAGTGGCCCTGGGAGTCCTCAACATTGACTTCAGACCCCATGAAGTCTCATGGCTTCAGGTCAAGCATGGGCAAGGAAACCTCCTTCTGATTACCACCTACCGCCCTCCCTCAGCTGATGAATCAGTACTCCTCCATGTTGAACACCACTTGGAAGAAGCACTGACAGAAGCAAGGGCACAGAATGTACTCTGGGTGGGGGACTTCAATGTCAATCACCAAGAGTGGCTCAGTAGCACCACTACTGACCAAGCTGGCCGAGTCCTGAAGGACATAACTGCCAGTCTGGGCCTGCAAGAGGCGGTGAGAGAACCAACACAAGGGAAAACCTACTTGACCTTGTCCTCACCAATCTACCTGTCGCAGATGCATTTTTCCATGACAGTATTGGTAGCAGTGACCACCGCACAGTCATTGTGGAGACAAAGTCCTGTCTTAACACTGAGGACGCCCTCCATCGTGTTGTGTGGCACTACCACCGTGCTAAGTGGAATAGATTCAGAACAGATCTAGCAGCTCAAAACTGGGCATCCATGAGGCACTGTGGGCCATCAGCAGAATTGTATTCCACCACAATCTGTAAACTCATGGCCCGGTATAGTCCTCACTCTACCATTACGACCAACAAGGAGTGTAAAAGAGCTTGCCAGGAGTAGCACCAGGCGTATCTAAAAATGAAGTGCCAACCCGGGGAAGCTGCAACACAGGACTACATGCATGCTAAAAAGCAGAAGCAGCATGCTATAGACAGGGCTAAACGATCCCACAATCAACGGATCAGATCAAAGCTCTGTAGTCGTGAATGATGGTGGACCATTAAACAACTAACGGGAGGAGGCTCCAAGAATATCCCCATCCTCAATGATGGTGGAGCTCAGCACGTGAGTGCAAAAGACAAGGCTGAAGCGTTTGCAACCATCTTCAGCCAGAAGTGCCAAGTGGATGATTCATATCGGCCTACTCCCGAGGTCCCCACCATCACAGAAGCCATTCTTCAGCCAATTTGATTCACTTCATGTGATATCAAGAAACGGCCGAGCGCACTAGATACAGCGAAGTCTATGGGCCCCGACAACATCCCGGCTATCGTGCTGAAGACTTGTGCTCCAGAACTAGCCGTGCCTCTAGCCAAGCTGTTCCAGTACAGCTACAACACTGGCATCTATCCGACAATGTGGAAAACTGCCCAGGTATGTCCGATCCACAAAAAGCAGGACAAATCCAACCTGGCCAATTACCGCCCCATCAGTCTACTCTCAATCATCAGCAAAGTGATGGAAGGTGTCATCGACAGTGCTATCAAGCGGCACCTGCTCACTGATGGCCAGTTTGGGTTTCGCCAAGACTACTCGGCTCCCAACCTCATCACAGCCTTTGTCCAAACATGGACAAAGGAACTGAATTCCAGAGGTGAGGTGAGAGTGACTGCCCTTGACCTCAAAGCAGCATTTGACCGAGTCTGGCATCAAGGAGCCTTAGTAAAACTGAAGTCAATGGGAAATGGGGGGAAAGCGCTCCACTGGCTGGAGTCACACCTAGCAGTAAGAAAGATGGTTGTGGTGGTTGAATGTCAATCATCACAGCCCCAGGACATTGCTGCAGGAGTTCCTCAGGGCAGTGTCCTAGGCCCAACCATCTTCAGCTGCTTCATCAATGACCTTCCCTCCAACATAAGGTCAGAAATGGGGATGTTCGCTGATGACTGCACAGTGTTCAGCGCCATTCACAACTCCTCAGATAATGAAGCAGTCCATGCCTGCATGCAACAAGATCTGGATGACGTTCAGGCTTGGTTTGATAAGTGGCAGGTAACATTCACGCCACAGAAGTGCCAGGCAATGACTATCTCCAACAAGCGAGAGTCTAACCACCTCCCCTTGACATTCAATGGCATTACCATCGCCGAATCCCCCACTATCTACATCCTGGGGGCCACCATTAACCAGAAACTTAACTGGACCAGCCACATAAATACTGTGGCAACAGGTCAGAGGCTAGGTATTCTGCAGTGAGTGTCTCACCTCCTGACTCCCCAAAGCCTTTCCACCATCTACAAGGCACAAGTAAGGAGTGTGATGGAATACTCTCCACTTGCCTGGATGAGTGCAGCTCCAACAATACTCAAGAAGCTCGACACCATCCAGGACAAAGCAGCCGCTTGATTGGTACCCCATCCACCACCTTAAACATTCACTCCCTCCACCACTGGCGTACCGTGGCTGCAGTGTGTACCATCTACAAGATGCACTACAGCAACTCGCCAAGGTTTCTTCGGAAGCACCTCCTAAATCCGCGACCTCTTCCACCTAGAAGGACAAGGGCAGCACCTCCAAGTTCCCCTCCAAGTTACACACCATCGTGACTTAGAAGTATATGGCTGATCCTTCATCGTCGCTGGGTCAAAATCCTGGAATTCCCTACCTAACAGAACTGTGGGAGGGCCATCACCACACGGACTGCAGCGGTTCAAGAAGGCAGCTCACCACCACCTTCTCAAAGGCAACTAGGAATGGGCAGTAAATGCTGTCCTTGCCCAGATCCCATAAACACATTTACATTTTTTTTAGCTCTGGCAGATATCCCTGCGGCAGATACAGTTGGTGGCAGCCATTTTGTATGCTCATAGTGAAGATTGGTGTTACTTTGCCTCCATAGTGCTATTTAAAGTGCTTTGGGAGTTAAGACTTTTGCTGCTACCTTTACTCAGCTCTGCTCAAAGTAATGCTTAGCACTCTAGACATAGATTTCCCTTTGGGAATACTTTTATTATTGTGTTATGAGGAGGGCAACATGAAAATGACCAGATTAGTGGCTATTAGATTGAGGCTTCTTAGACAGCATCTCATCCCTACATGTGAACACTCAGCCACCAGAGTCTACAAATCAAGAAGGTATTACTTAGACTTCTCTGAACATGAGAAAGCTGTGCTTATCCCAGAGGCTATTGGGGAAATATGTCAACTGCTGGCTGATGACCTGCAGCCTATTTCCAGCAGGAGAACTATCTGTCAAGGTCACCACTGCCTTAAACATCTTTGCATCTGGGTACTTCAAGGCAATATCAGATGACCTGTGTCACATTAGCCAGTCAGCATCTCACTGCTGCCTCAAGAAAGGCACACAATGCTCGCTTCATGAGCTCTGTACAATTAATTTTCTTCCCATTAAAAATAGAAAAGCAAGGAGGAATAGGCTGGCTGGCTGCAGGCAGCAATTGATGGAACTCGTGCCACTCAAAACCCAATATGAAAACCCATCTATTTTATGATCAAAAAGGACTTCCATTCTATTGATGTGCAGTTAGTGTGCAATGTTAATCACCTGATCCTGCAAGTTAATACCAATACCCAGGGAGCTGCCACGACTCTTTGATCATGCAACAATCCACCATTCCAGCCCTCATGACTCAATGCCATGTATCAGGCTGGTTCATTGATGATCAAGGCTATTCCTGCTACTCATGGCTGATAACTCTAGTGAGGCTTCCACAGACACCTGTGGAGAACTGATAAAATGAAGCTATGTGACCACAAGAAGTGGCATAGAGCAGACCGGATGTGTTCCAAAATTTTGTTTTAGGTACCTAGATAAATTTGGTGGAGCACTGTAGTAAAACCCAGCCAGAGTCTCCAGGATCATTGTGGCATGTTGCATGCTTCATAATATTGCCATGAAGAAAGGCTTCCTGCCTTTGGAACCTAAAGGTGA
Organism: Somniosus microcephalus; assembly: GCF_052327205.1. Taxonomy (NCBI): domain Eukaryota; kingdom Metazoa; phylum Chordata; class Chondrichthyes; order Squaliformes; family Somniosidae; genus Somniosus; species Somniosus microcephalus. The sequence goes on along the minus strand of NC_140987.1, from coordinate 185,691,084 downwards.
TTGTGACACTGACGATGAGAGAGAGACAACACCTGCAGCCCACAACATGAGGCAGTTCCGCAGGAATGAGAGGAAGTGAAACAGGAGAGTCAGCTGCCAGAGCAAGGAGAGGACAATTGATAGCCCAGTGCTTTCAAAAAATGATGGTTGACTCATCAAAATAAAGTCACTTCACACTGGCCTGTTCTCCCCCAACACCCTCACAAAGTCCATGATTGTCCAAGACTTTTGCCAAGTTCCTTCACAAGAAAGAAGTCTCCATTTCCTCAGCCATCATCCCACTGCCAAAAGTTGAACATGTACACAAAAATGAACTCAAAACTCTATGTGATCAAGCCATGTTTACTTTAAACAACAATATTCACAAGGAAGTGCCACAAACAATCCATTCTCCCCATCTACAACTACTTCTTAGCACTTGGTAGCAGCTACCCCAAGGCAAGAAGGCAAGAGTCAACTCAGGTCTCCAAGGCTGAAAAAGGGGAACCATCCCAATCATTTGCACTCAACCTCATCTCATTCAGGAAGCACCTCGCAGGACTAGATTAGCAGCTAAAATAAATAAAGTGTGATTGTGTAAAATGGGTGATAGCGAATCGGCAGTCCATTTTACATCTCTCCTGATTTTTATTTCCATTGAAGTTAAAATACAACAGCAATGAAATGAATGATTAGTCAACTATTTGGTAGAGTTTATTGTGGGAGGAATGTTGAAAGGGTACTAGGAGAATTCCCTGCTCCTCTTTGTATTTTTTCCTGGGATGCTTAACATTAGTCAACAAAGTACTCACTGGTGAGTGTTCAGAACCACCCAAGTCCATATGTGTCTTTAAATGTCACTTTTGTTGATCTTATAAGGCCTGGCAATTGTTCTTTAAGGTTGAATGAAAAATGTGCAGCCATTACATTTTACTCTTTAACTTCACTTGTTTATTCACTTGAAGTATCAGTTTGACCACTGTCTGGGATCATCATTACATCGTGCTGTGAACCTCTTTCTAATAGGTCTTTATTTTTGCAACAAAAACAAAAAGTGTTGGAATCACACAGCAGGTCATCTCATGAAGGGCTGTATGCCTGAAATGTTAACTTATTTGTTCCCTCCTCAATTGCTGAGTGACATGCTGCGTTTTTCAAGCATTTTCTAGTTTTATTTCAGATTTCTAGTATAGGTAGTTTTCTGCTTTTTATTTGTCTTTTTGTTATATTTTCAGCTCTCTTTGTTTTATCAAGCTATCTAGAACTGAGTAAATATTTATGCCTCTTGTCAACATTTTTTGCATTTTGAATTACAGTAAATTGCTTATCCTTTTATTTTTAATTCCATGTGTTGTAGTGTGTCCTGGAATCAAAACTCTGCAAGCTGTACAGACATTTGAATGCAACCAAACATACACTGAAATAACAACAGAAAATGCTGGAAAAACTCAGCAGGTCAGGCAACATCCGTGGAGAGAAATTTGAGTTGACGCTTCGGGTCGAACCCTTCAACAAAACTGGAAAGAAAAGAAACTAGATCGAAGGCAGGGCTGCGATCGGACAAACGAATAAAAGAAACAAAAGAAGTAAAAGAGATTAGAAGCTAGACGAGATGGTAATAGGCTGAGATTAGGTGTAAAGTGTACTGGCAGGGCAAAAGATAGCTGCCAGGTGTGAGAGAGAAACAAAAGGAAAGGGGGGGGGGGAAAAGGAGTGGAAAAATTACAAGAAAAAATGAAATGGGGGCCGAGCTTATGATCTGAAATTGTTGAACTCGATATTGAGTCCGGAAGGCTGCAGAGTGCCTAATCGGAAGATGAGGTGCTGTTCCTCGAGTTTACGTTGAGCTTCCGTGGAACAATACAAGAGGCCAAGGACGGTGAGGTCCGAGTGGGAATGGAGCGGTGAATTAAAGTGACAGGCGACCGGAAGCTCAGGGTCACCCTTACGGACTGAACGGAGGTGTTCCGCAAAGCGGTCACCCAATCTGCGTTTGGTCTCCCCAATGTAGAGGAGACCGCATTGTGAGCAGCAAATACAGTATACTAGATTGCGAGAAGTACAAGTAAATCGCTGTTTCAACTGGAAGGGATGTTTGGGGCCCTGGACAGTGGGAAGGGGGGAGGTATAGGGGCAGGTGTTACATCTCCTGCGCTTGCACGGGAAGGTGCCAGGCGAAGGGGAAGGGCTGTTTGGGGTGATAGAGGAGTGGACTAGGGTGTCTCGGAGGGAGCGGTCCCTGCAGAATGCTGAAAGGGGAGGGGAGGGGAAGATACGTTTGGTGGTGGGATCACTTTGGAGGTAGCGGAAATGCCGGAGGATGATCCGTTGAATGTGGAGGCTGGTGTCGTGAAAGGTGAGGACAAGGGGAACCCTATCGTGGTTCCGGGAGGGAGGGGCAGGGGTGAGGGCAGAAGGCATACACTGAGCCTTATTCTTGCACCAGGCCAAGAATCTCATGAGCAGGGTTGTCACATCTTTCCCGCTGTTGTCTATGCCAGGTTGATAAAACATGAGACCAGATGCAACCAATCACTGGAAGAGTGCTGCATAGATCTGTTGACCCTCACACTGATGGGGCTCGATTTTCATTGAGCCGTGGAGTCGGCTTGGAGGCGTGTGGGGGGTTAAAATCGCAATAACTGGCGGGCGGGACCCCCCCCTCGCCTGGTTCCTGTGGTATATGTAACCTGTTCCACCTTAAGAGAACTTAAGCCTGTTCCACCTTAAGAGATGTACTACTTTCTCTGGCTGCTGTATACGTAATACCGGTGGTGAACACACCGGTATATAAGCACTGTGTATTAATATTGTATTCAGTATAGTCCCTACCTCCAACCAGTAAAGACCTGTTGAATTTACTCTTGTAGTCTGTGTAGTAATTATCACTATAACACACAGACTTAACAGTGGCGACGAATCCGATTCTTACCTTGCGGCAGTTATTTCCACGGCGGCTTCGTCCACAGACAGGACGTCGAAGAGAGGTTTCCACCCTCATCACCCTACTGGAAGACACGTCGAGCGGCAGGCATCGAGAAACCGGAGTGCAGAAGACATCCTGACCTCAAACCCTCCATCAGCGACTGTCAGCTTTCTTCTTTTCTACCTCGGTGGTGGGTAAGCTGGGCAGCGATGCGACAGAAAGCCAACCGCGTTGGCTGTACAGACGGGGCTGGGAAGACGGAGGAATAAGGGCGGTGAGATCGATCGCGACCGGAGATAAGGGCCGGGCCGCTTTCGAGCGAGAGGCGCAGCGCGGGGACATCGATCGCGACCGGAGATAAGGGCCGCATTCGGGCTAAAAGGCGCAGCGTCTGGGGAAACTGAAGGCGCGAGAGCCGCGGTGAAGCGGAGACAGCGTCGGGGGACGGTTGAAGACCGCCAAGCGCGGGAAAACCGCCATTTTGTGGGCGGAGGACGACGACAAGAGCGGGAAGCCGCCACCTTGGATAACATAAAAATACAATAAATTGCAACGATGCCTAAACATGGGAACATTAATACCTTTGATAGTGACATCGAAGATTGGGCCATGTATGTAGAACGCATACAAAATTATTGTAAGGCAAATAAAATTCCTGATGCAGATAAAGCACTAACATTATTAAATTTAATGGGTGCGAAGACATACTGGCAATTGAAACACCTGTTATCACCAGATGAACCGGCGGATAAGACGTTCGATGAGATTGTTACTGTCCTGAAAAATCATCTAAACCCCACGCCGCTGATGCTAGCGGAACGATTTAAATTTTATGACAGAAGGCAGCTGCAGAATGAAAGCAATGCTGAATATTTGATGGAATTACGTAAGCTAGCAAAATATTGTCAGTTTGGAACGGGACTGACAGAGGCACTACGAGATAAATTTGTGTGTGGTTTATTTGAACAGGATACACAAAAGCGACTGCTTGAGGAGAATGAGCTGACGCTTGAGAAGGCGGTCACTATGGCAGCAGCACACGAAGCCGCAGCGAGAGGCACGGCAGCAACGCAGCTACGGTCACCGGAACTCGGTACAAACAAATTGGGTTTGAGTTCTGTCAAATGTTATCATTGTGGAAAGACAACGCACGATCAGAACCAGTGTTGGTTTAAAAACCAAGAATGCAGAACGTGTGGCAGACTTGGCCACATAGCTAAAGTATGCCGGTCAGGAAAGAAGACCAGCAACAAAAATTCACTGCAAGGAAAATACGCAAAGGTACACAAGGTGACAAAGAACAGTTTGACCGAACAGAAGTCAGATTCAGACGCTAGCAGTAATGAACTGGATAGCTTAAGAGTACACAACGTTGGTAAGGATACAGATCTCCAGACAACTTGGGTCACTCTTCAGATAGCAGGAGTCCAAGTAAAAATGGAATTGGACACTGGATCGGCATTGACGGTCATGAATAAGAAAGATTACAGAAGGTTATTCCAACATATTCCCCTACAGGATACGGAGATTATATTGAAAACATACACGGGGCAAAGAGTGTACCCCATCGGAAAAATAGAGGTAGAAGTGGTCCACAAGGGCGAAGAAAGCCAAGTAATGGACTTATATGTGCTACCTGAAGGAGGTCCACCACTACTAGGATGGGAGTGGATTAGGAAAATGAATATGGACTGGCACTCCTTGAAGGCACTAACGGTAGATTCCGGGGAAACAGATGTCAAACCTAAACGATTGTCCAGAATATTGGATGATGCTAAAGAGGTGTTCCAGCAGGGACTGGGAACACTGAGAGGAATTACGGCAAACATCAAGATTGATGAACATGCACAACCAAAATTTTTTAAAGCCAGACCGGTACCCTATGCAATACGACCTACTGTTGAAGCGGAACTGGAAGCACTAGAACGTTCAGGTGTACTGTCTAAGGTAGATTGGAGTGAGTGGGCTACGCCCATTATTCCCATTATGAAACGTCCTGCGAGCAACAAGCCAGGAGATCCAGGGAAGGTTCGCATCTGTGGAGACTTCAAAATCACCGTTAATCCGGTGCTTCACACGGTGCAGTATCCGCTTCCACGGATTGAGGATATTTTCGCTTCATTGTCTGGCGGGAAACACTTCACCAAGATAGACCTGGCACAGGCGTACTTGCAGATGGAGGTTGAGGAAGAGTCACGCCAATACCTCACGATCAACACGCATCGAGGGTTGTACCGGTACAATAGGCTGGTTTTTGGAGTGGCATCGGCTCCAGCAATTTGGCAGAGGGCCATGGAGCAGGTATTACAGGGAATTCCAGGCACACAATGTTACCTGGATGATATTCTGATCACAGGTGATGGTGATGAACAACATCTCGCAAACTTGGAACTGGTGTTCAACAGACTGAAAGAGTATGGACTTAGAGTAAATCGGCAGAAATGTGAGTTCTTCCAGAAGCGGATCTCGTACTGTGGCCATGTCATTGACCGGGAGGGGCTTCATAAGTCTCCTGACAAGATTGAGGCAGTTGTAAAGGCTCCCGCTCCGGAGAATGTCTCTCAGTTGAGGTCGTTTCTAGGATTAATTAACTATTACCATAAATTTCTGCCAAATCTATCCACGGTACTGCACCCATTAAACGCTCTTTTACAGAAAGGGGTACCATGGGAATGGGGCGAAAACTGTAAGAAGGCATTTCGCAAAAGCAAAGAATTGATCACCTCAGAGGAAGTGTTGGCTCACTTCAACCCGACACTGCCTGTTCGGTTGGCTTGTGATGCTTCTCCATATGGTATTGGGGCAGTACTCTCACACAAGTTACCAAATGGCACGGAAAGGCCAGTCGCGTTTGCATCCAGATCATTGACCTCCGCTGAACGCAACTATGCGCAGATCGATAGGGAGGCTCTTAGCCTTGTATGGGGAGTGAAGAAGTTTAATCATTACCTGCAGGGCCAAAAATTCACACTTCTGACAGACCATCAACTGTTGGTATCCATTTTTAACCCTAAGAAGGGTGTTTCGGTGATGACAGCGCAGCGTCTCCAGAGATGGTCTCTTTTCCTAGGGGCACATCAATATCAAATAGAATTCAAAGGTACGAAACAGCATGGCAATGCTGATGGGCTGTCGCGCCTGCCACTACCTGAAGAAGAAGACACGACGAAAGTTGACCCTGTTGAGTTATTTCATTCGACCATCATCGAGTGTTTACCAGTCACCAATGCAAGTATTGAAAGAGAAACCAGGAACGACCCGACACTGTCCAGAGTCTACGAGGTGACAGTGAAAGGATGGCCAACACGGGGTGATCCTCTGTTACCGGCATTTTTGGCAAGGCGAGACCAGCTGTCCGTCTGCCATGGTATCTTGATGTACGGGACAAGTTAAGGGAAAGAGTTTTAAACGAACTGCATGAAGGTCATCTGGGGGGAGTTAAAATGAAAAGTCTTGCTGGGGCTTATGTATGGTGGCCGGGTATTGACCAACAGATTGAGGAGTTAACGAAAAGCTGCGCTGGGTGCCAAAAAGTGCAAAATGCACCTCCGATAGCACCGCTACACCCATGGGAATGGCCTTCAGCCCCATGGCAACGCGTACACATTGACTTTGCTGGTCCATTCATGGACTCCATGTTCCTAATCGCGGCGGACGCACATTCCAAATGGCCAGAAGTCATCAAGATGAATACCACTACTTCAGAAAAGACAATTGCGGTGTTAAGAACAATATTCGCAAGGAACGGATTGCCAGAACAGATCTGTTCGGACAACGGACAACAGTTTGTATCGGAAGAATTCCGACAATTCTTAAAGAAGAATGGAGTAAAACAATACCTCTGCCCCATATCATCCGGCGACAAGCGGGTTGGCTGAAAGATTTGTCCAGACATTCAAAAAGGCAATTAAGGCCATGAACGATGATCAGATTCCGCTGCAACACAAGGTCGACAAGTTCCTGATGTCATATCGAAACGCCGATCATGCAATGACTAACCAAAGTCCTGCGATGTTTTGTAACAGGAGGTTGCAGTCCAAGTTGGACTTGTTAAAACCAAATGTGCGGAGGGAAGTGGAAAACAAACAGTTTCGGCATATTAACAACAAGACCACTCGAACTTTCGACGTAGGACAACCAGTGTTGGCAAGGGGCTATGGAAACGAAAAATGGCAGTCCGGAACAATTCGGGCCAGACAAGGACCTCTGATGTACACAGTAGATATTGGTCATAATGTGATAAGGCGTCATGTGGATCAACTGGTAGAGTCGAGAGCAAGGGTCAAACCCATGGTTGTGACAGACAACTGTGGAAGACGTTAATGAACCTGAGGCATCTACCTCGGCAGGGAATGTACTTGATGATGATGACACCCAATACATTGGAAACCAAATAGAGGAGGCACCTCAACAACAAGAATCAGAGACTACTGAGAGGCGTTATCCAAGCCGCATCAGAAAGCCTCCTGAGAGACTGAACCTTTGAACTGTTATACCTGAAGTTATATATGTATATATGTTATTATGTTATGTTAAATGGGGATATGACTGTTAAGATAAAAAGGGAGGATTGTGGTGTATGTAACCTGTTCCACCTTAAGAGAACTTAAGCCTGTTCCACCTTAAGAGATGTACTACTTTCTCTGGCTGCTGTATACGTAATACCGGTGGTGACCACACCGGTATATAAACACTGTGTATTAATATTGTATTCAGTATAGTCCCTACCTCCAACCAGTAAAGACCTGTTGAATTTACTCTTGTAGTCTGTGTAGTAATTATCACTATAACACACAGACTTAACAGTTCCCGACTCTGAGCAATTTTAACTCAGGCGTGTCTGATGGTCCCAACTCCGTCCCGCATCCAACAGGCGGGACTGGTCTTTAAAGCCCATAATAACCACTAAATGGCCTCTATAATCCTATTTTAACAGGCCCTTGCAAATTTAACCCTTTTCCCACGGAAAACACGCCTGGTGGGAAACACAAATGTGAAACCTGGCGGGAGCATTATTGGATTGCTGACTATCAACTGCAGGTCAACCATTAAAGAAGAGATTTGATCAGCCATCATTTGCAGGTGGCAGGACTTCGTGGTCTCAGGTCTGGGGCAACTTTTACAAGGCTTAACAACACCTGTGGAAGGTTGGTGCCTCACACCCATCTCCATTGTGACCTTCTGGGAAACCCCTCTCGCCACCTTCATTCAGTGCTTCCTCAACGGAGGCATATACCAGAAGCATGGGAGCCATTTATTTCCTTCACATCTGGGCATTAGAGGAGCTAGTGCACCAGCTGCAGCAGCAGCAGAACCAGGAACAACAGCAGCACCAACAACAGCAGCAGCAGCAGGAGCGCCAGGCTGCTGCTCACCCAACTGAGGCTGCACAGGCCAGAAGGGGCCAGCGCCTGGAAGCCCGTCGGTGCAGGAGATACCCCCAAACAGTGTCTACAGATGCAGGGTCACCTATCTCAACATGTCTGAGCAGCAGTGCCAAAGACGGCTCCGACTTTCGCGAGAGGTAGTGACTGACATCTGCGCAATGCTACAGCAAGACCTGCTGCCCAGAGGACCAGGTGGACAAGCATTACCAGTGGCCATCAAAGTCACCACCGCACTCAACTTTTTTGCCTCAGGCTCATTCCAGGGATCAGCAGCAGACATCAGCAGACATCTCCCAGGCGGCTGCACACACTTGCATCACGCAGGTAACCGATGCCCTCTTTGCCCTCGCACACAATCACATCCATTTCACCAAGGGTCGAGCAAGTGTCACGGCGCGAGCGGTTGGATTAGCTCATCTGGCAGGTTTTCCAAGGGTGCAGGGCGTCGATGACTGCACAAATGTGGCCCTTATGGCACCCCATCGCAATCCAGGTATTTTTGTCAACTGCAAGGGCTTCCAGTCCCTTAACGTTCAGCTAGTGTGTGACCACAAGAAGGAAATTTTGCATGTTTGTGCCATGTACCCTGGCAGTTGCCATGACTCCTTCATACTGCACCAGTCTAGTGTGCCTCCGCTATTCAGTCCGCCAGACCAACTTAACGGATGGCTACTTGGAGACAAGGACTATCCCCTGAGGACATGGCTGATGACGCCATTGAGGAGCCCATCCAACGAAGCTGAAGAGAGCTACAACTCCAGCCACATGTCCACCAGAGCCATAATCGAGCAAACCATCGGTTTGCTGAAGATGCGCTTCAGATGCCTGGATAGATCAGGTGGAGCCCTGCAGTACTCAGCAGCCAGGGTCTCCAGAATCATCGTGGTTTGCTGTGCACTTCACAACATGGCACAGCGTCATGGCTTGCAGATTCCTGAGGACCAAGTGGCTCCTCACATATCCTCCTCCGATGAGGAGGAGGAGGAGGAGGAGAAGGGCGAAAACGAACATCCTGCAGAGGCTCATCAACCAGCGGCAGCATTATGCAAGAACATTGCTGCCCGGGATGCAAGGAACGCATTCATCCTGGCCAGATTTGCTTAGCCTAGTCAACCAAACACTTTTGCCTTGCAGCTTCTTACCAGAGCATTGACAATGGCCAAGAACCAGAGGATTCCTAGTACTCCGACCACCATTCTGACAGTTGCAAGTATTCCTAAGGGCTCAATGTGGAAGTCCCAATAGCGGAATGACAGACGCCACAACTACAACATTTGCCATCAGAATTTTTATGTACAATTACGCCGTGATGGCATTTTTACACTAAACGCAAAATTCCACCCAAGTGACTACCCTTGTGACTACTTGTGCTTTATCTTCCTGTTATGCGTGCTCCTACGTAGTGCTTCCCCTGTGGCTTCAGCAGATGTGGAGGCCCCTTGCTCACTTTCCTGCTGTTCCTGTCTCGACACCTTTGGCGGGTGTCCTCTGGGGTTGCGAGCCTGTGGGGGCTCGTCAACAGTCTGCTGCTCCTGCAGCTGTGCAGGGGTTGAGACGTCTATCTCAGTTGGGTGTGGACTCCGGTGGGGCTCTGACCGAGGGCTCTGCAGTGGCATGGAAGTGTGAGCGCTTGGAGAGGAGCCCCCACTTTCTTGAGGTATGCCACCAACCTCCCTCTCATGGGTCAGGTCCCCCTCAGCGCCTGCAAGTGGCTGGAGAGCACCTTGCTGCACATCAGGGGGGGCCATGCGGACCCGTATCTGCAATGGCAGTCCTACTCAGAAGGACTTCCATGAAGGTCTGGTTTCTCTGTTCAATAGATGCCCATCGCTCCTCAAGAGATGTCATTCTATTCTGAACAATGACCATGTTTTCTGTACCCTGGCGACTAAGCTCCCCCATGGCCGTAGCCCTCCTCTCCTCTACCGTAGCCATCCTCTCCTGTATGGTAGCCAGCCTTACCATGGAGGTAGCAATCATTTCCACAGAGGTAGCCATCCTTTCTGTAGGGATGCGTTCATGCACCAATGACTCCACAAAGACTCTGCTCATGTTCACTATGGGCTCCTCCATTCGCTCCACACTCGCAGCGATCCTAGAGACAAAACCTGCCAGAGACTCCTGCATCTGTGCCTGGAGTTGCATCACCTCTGATCTTATGGATGGACCCAGAGGCAGAGGGTCAACATGCTGCTGAGCCGAGCTGGCAGAGTCCTGCGCCCTCCGACTAGGACTCTCCATTGCTGTCCCTGTCTCCACAATCTGCTGATGCTCACTTGTGAGCTGTGATACACCAGGTGACAACACTACTCTATGTCCCGAAGGTCCCACCGATGTGTGAGTGTCTGCACTGGTGCTGGGTGCGCTGAATTCTGGTGACACTGCACTGTCAGAGGTTGCAGCTTCCTCTGAGGAGTCTGGCTGCTCAGCCTCTTCTTCCTGGCTAGGGGGGATAGATGCTTGTGATGGTCCTGTGGTGGAGTAAAGGAAAGAGTCAGAGATGTGATGCAAAGGCTACATGCACATAGCTTTTTGCAGATGCACATAAGTCCATCTGTTACAGCTTCACAATCATTATCAGTGACTCATGCAATGTCAAAGAGAGAGATGGGAAACTTTTCTGTCACCAGCTTGCTGTGTTGCACCCGTCTGTCTGTCCCCCACGCATGAATCATCCTCAATGCCCATGATTTCCAGGACGGCCTCCTCCCAGGGGGTCAGGTGGGCTAATGAGGCTGTCCCTCCTCCTGTCCTGGCTCACTCTCTTTTGTTGTGAGCTCTCTTTTCCTGCAATGAGGGAGACAAGTGGAGGTTGAGTTGTGTTGTGTTCAAAGCATCAGAGTGATAGGGAGTGTGAGGGCTGCGTGGTGGAATAGTTATGTGAATGTGAGCATAGATAGAGAGGGAATGGGTAAGGGTGCATGGATGTCAGTGTCAAGTGGGGTGTGGAGGAAGAGATTGCAGGGAGGATGAGCAACCTGGCCACAGCACCGTGGTACAGGGGGCCATTCAAGTGGAGGGAGTAAAAAGAAATGTTGTAGTGGTAGGGGATAGTATCATTAGGGGGATAGATAGGGTTCTCTGCAGTCAAGAGCGGGAGTCCCGAAGGCTGTGTTGCCTGCCTGGTGCCAGGGTTAAGGACATCTCTTCTGGGCTGGAAAGAAACTTGCAGTGGGAGGGGGAGGATCCAGTTGTCGTGGTCCATGTTGGTACAAACGACGTAGATAGGACAAGGAAGACGGTTCTGTTAAAGGAGTATGAGCAGCTAGGGGTCAAATTAAAAAACAGAACCTCAAGAGTAATAATCTCTGGGTTATTACCTGAGCCACGAGCGAATTTGGCTAGGATAAATAAAATTAAAGAGTTAAATGCGTGGCTCAAAGACTGGTGTGGGAGAAATGGGTTTTGCTTCTTGGGACACTGGCACCAGTACTGGGACAGGAGGGAGCTGTTCTGTTGGGACGGACTCCACTTGGCCAGTGCTGGGACTAGAGTCCTGGCGAATCATATAACTAGGGCTGTAGAGAGGGCTTTAAACTAATTAGTGGGGGGGAGGTTTCTAGAGAGCAAATAATAGAAATGACAACAGAGAAGGTCATAGACTTAGGTAGCAGTGGGGGAATTAAAAAACAGAATGTGTCAGGAAGGGACAGAAGGTATGGAGTAAAAAGTAAAGTACTAAAAAGGGAAAAAACAGGAACTAAGTGTTACAAAACATATTTGAAAGTTCTTTATCTGAATGCACGTAGCATTCGTAACAAAATGAATGAGTTAACGGCACAAATAATGACATATGGGTATGATCTTGTGGCCATTACAGAAACATGGCTGCAGGGTGACCATGACTGGGAATTAAACATACCAGGTTATTTAACAATCAGGAAGGACAGGCAGGAAGGGAGAGGAGGTGGGGTGGCTATGTTAATAAAGGAAGGAATCACTATAATACAGAGAAATGATATTGGGTCAAAGGAGCAGGATAGTGAAACAGTTTGGGTGGAGGTAAGGAATAATAAGGGGAAAAAAACACTAGTGGGTGTAGTCTATAGGCCTCCGAACAGTTGCAACTCTGTTGGACGGAGTATTAATCAGGAAATAGTTGAGGCTTGTAATAAGGGAACAGCTATAATTATGGGGGATTTTAATTATCATATTAACTGGACAAATCAAATTGGGCAGAGCAGCCTTGAGGAAGAGTTCATTGAGTGTATTAGGGATGGGTTTCTTGAGCAGTATGTAACTGAACCGACCAGGGGGCAAGCAACCTTAGATTTGGTCCTGTGTAATGAGACAGGATTAATTAAAAATGTCCTAGTAAAGGATCCCCTTGGAATGAGTGACCATAACATGGTTGAGTTCCATATTCAATTAGAGGGTGAGAAGGTTGGATCTCAAACAAGCGTGCTGAGCTTGAATAAAGGAGACTATGAAGGTATGAGAGCGGAATTAATTAGAGTGGACTGGGAAAATAGATTAAAGGGTAAGACGGTACATGACCAGTGGTGTACATTTAAGGAGTTATTTTACAACTTCCAAAAAAAATATATTCCACTGAGGAAAAAAGGGTGTAAAAGAAAAGATAGCCATCCGTGGCTAAGTAAAGAAATTAAGGATAGTATCCGACTAAAAACAAGGGCATATAAGGTAGCCAAATCTAGTGGGAGGATGGAAGATTGGGAAGTCTTTAAAAGACAGCAAAAAATAACAAAAAGATTGATTAAGAAAGGGAAGATAGATTATGAAAGTAAATTAGCAAAAAATATAAAAACAGACAGTAAAAGTTTCTATAGTTATATAAAAAGAAAAAGGGTGGCTAAAGTAAATGTTGGTCCCTTAGAGGATGAGACCGGGAAATTAATGGTGGGAAACATGGAGATGGCAAAAACACTGAACAATTATTTTGTATCAGTCTTTACAGTAGAGGACACTAAGAATATCCCAACACTGGACAAACAGGGGGCTCTAGGGGGGGAGGAACTAAATACGATTAAAATCACTAAGGAAGTGGTACTTGGTAAAATAATGGGACTCAAGGCGGATAAATCCCCTGGACCTGATGGCTTGCATCCCAGGGTCTTGAGGGAAGTAGCGGTAGGGATTGTGGATGCATTGGTAATAATTTTCCAAAACTCACTGGACTCAGCAAAGGTCCCAGCAGATTGGAAAACTGCTAATGTAACACCCTTATTTAAAAAGGGTAGTAGGCAGAAGGCTGGAAACTATAGACCTGTTAGCCTAACATCTGTGGTTGGTAAAATGTTAGAGTCCATTATTAAGGAGACAGTAACGGGACATTTGGATAAACATAATTTAATAGGGCAAACTCAGCATGGTTTCATGAAGGGGAAGTCATGTTTAACAAATTTGCTTGAGTTTTTTGAGGAAGTAACATACAGGGTGGATAAAGGGGAACCAGTGGATGTAGTGTATTTAGACTTCCAAAAGGCATTTGACAAGGTGCCACACAAAAGATTATTGCTCAAGATAAAAAATCACGGGATTGGGGGTAATATTCTGGCGTGGGTGGAGGATTGGCTCTCTAACAGAAAGCAGAGAGTTGGGATAAATGGTTCGTTCTCAGATTGGCAACCAGTAACTAGTGGTGTTCCGCAGGGGTCAGTGCTGGGTCCCCAACTCTTTACAATCTATATTAACGATTTGGAGGAGGGGACCGAGTGTAACATATCAAAGTTTGCAGATGATACAAAGATGGGAGGGAAAGTAGTGAGTGAGGAGGACATAAAAAACCTGCAAAGGGACATAGACAGGCTAAGTAAGTGGGCAGAGATTTGGCAGATGGAATACAATACTGGAAAGTGTGAGGTTATGCACTTTGGCAGGAAAAATCATAGAGCAAGTTATTATCTTAATGGCAAGAAACTGGAAAGTACTGTAGTACAAAGGGATCTGGGGGTCCTGGTGCACGAAACTCAAAAAGTTAGTATGCAGGTGCAGCAAGTGATTAAGAAGGCCAATGGAATGTTGGCTTTTATTGCTAGGGGGTTGGAATATAAAAACAGGGAGGTATTGCTGCAGTTGTACAAGGTATTGGTGAGGCCGCACCTGGAATACTGCATACAGTTTTGGTGTCCATACTTAAGAAAAGACATACTTGCTCTCGAGTCAGTACAAAGAAGGTTCACTCGGTTAATCCCGGGGATGAGGGGGTGGTCATATGAGGAGAGGTTGAGTAGATTGGGACTCTACTCATTGGAGTTCAGAAGAATGAGAGGCGATCTTATTGAAACATATAAGATTGTGAAGGGGCTTGATCGGGTGGATGCGGTGAGGATGTTCCCAATGATGGGTGAAACTAGAACTAGGGGGCATAATCTTAAAATAAGGGGCTGCTCATTCAAAACTGAGATGAGGAGAAACTTCTTCACTCAGAGGGTGGTAGGTTTGTGGAATTTGCTGCCCCAGAAAGCTGTGGAAGCTACATCATTAAATAAATTTAAAACAGAAATAGATAGTTTCCTAGAAGTAAAGGGAATAAAGGGTTACGGGGAGCGGGCAGGAAATTGGACATGAGTCTGGGTTCGGAATGGTCATGGCCCTGTGGGTAGTGGAGCGGGCCCAGGGGCCGTGTAGCCTTGTTCTGCTCCTACTGTGTTCTAATTCTGTTAGATTTCAGGAGATGGTTTTATTCCTGTTCCTGGCTGGGGTGGAGATCGCCTTTACAGAAGGTAAGTACTGTAGAAAATATAGGGACAGAGTGATCTCCTGGAAGAATTTCGATCGCCTAGATGGGTCGGAGAGGAATTTCCCAGATTTTTTTCTCCCAAATTGGCCATTGGGTCTTTATCTGGTTTTTCGCCTCTCCCGGGAGATCACATGGGTTCGGGTGGATGCAGAGTGATAGAAGATTTGAGGTTAGGATCAGATCAGCCATGATCTTATTGAATGGTGGAGCAGGCTCGAGGGGCCGATTGGCCTACTCCTGCTCCTATTTCTTATGTTCTTATGTTCTTATGTTCTGAGTGCTGGTGAGGAAAGGCAATGGGAGTCAGATTGAGGGTGATGGGAAATTCATACTCACTTTTCCAGTGCGCTGAAGGTCATGAAATCTTTTCCTGCACTGTATCCAGGTTCTGCGGGTGACTCCCAAGGAGTTGACCTCCTCAGCCATTTGCATCCACACTGCCTTGGTCTGAGTGGGAGGCCTCTTCCTCCCTGATGAAGGGAACAGCACCTCCCTGTTGGCCCTAGCCCCATCCACTAATGCCTGCAGTGCCGCCTCGTCAAAGCGAAGAGCTGATCTTGCCCTCATGCTTGTCATCTTTCCTGCAGGTCCCTCTGACACCAAATGGAGAAAGCTTGGAAGCCTGCAGAAGAAGCAAGGGTTGCTGTGGACCTTAAATACAGCAGCAATGATGACGTCATCGGAGGGGACTTTCAGTCAAGAAAAATCCCTTTGCAAAGGCTTCCCACATGTTGGAAATCAATTGGCCAATTGAGTTAAAATTGCATCAATCTCCCACATCCATTTAGATTTGTGTGGGAAACACGAAATTTGGATAACACGACAACAGCCCGTATCTGAGTTAAAATCCAGCCCAAATTGTGTCTTCTGCCCCTTGGTTGAGTGTGTTTGTTCAGTTTGTCACCTTTTCTGTATTATAATTACAGGAGTCTATTCTAGCCCTTTAAGCATTGCAGACAATGATAAATGATTTAGAATACCATATTATTCTGAAATAGGATTTGGGTCAATCATTGACAATGGCCCAGAAATTCAGGTCGGGGGCTACCCGCGGGTGTAAGCCCCCGACCTACACTTACCTAGCGCGCCGGCAGTTGAGCTCTGGGCCTGCGTAGAATTCCTCTCCGGTGCCTGGCCCAGAGGCCGGCGCGCTGTGCTGGCGTGTCCCAGGGGCGTAGTTAGTGCGATGCGTCCCCTGGGATCACGTGAGCCACGGGCAGCCAATCGGAGGAGGGAAAAGCCCATTCATAAGATTGACAGAAAGACCTGTCAAAACGTATGAATGCTGAGGGCCCAAAACAGTAGTTAACCTTCAAATAATTTTTTTTTTAAATCACACTTTTTAAATAAACTATAAATTACATTAAATAACTATTTTAAACAATAATTTAAATTTTTGAAAAAAATAATTTTATAAAAAACGGGGCTAAAAATAAACTTACCTTGCTTTAAAGTATTTAAAAATAATAAACCTGTGGAAAAAATGCTTTAATTTTAATTAATTGACCACTTACCTTTTAAAATGCAGTCCTTACGCCTGGTTTTTACATTTCTAAAATCTAAAGACTTACCCTCACGGAAAAACCTGTAAAAAAAAACTTAAGTTCAAAGCGCACGTGCAGACTCCCGCGCGCACACGTTCGACCTCTGAACCCCTTTGTTCAGAGGATCGGAAGTGCCGGTTTCCCGTGCATGCGTAGTGCATGCAAGAAACCGGCACTTCCATCGGGTCCACGCGTGAGTACCCCATGGGTACTCACGCGTTGGGACCCGAATTTCTGGGCCAATATTAATGTATTTTCACCCAGACCTCTTTGTAAGCAGCATTCTGCTGCCATTTGAGTACAACAAGGTCCTGTTCATGGAAATAAATTTCTTTCTGTAATTGAATTAAAACCAAAGTTACTGTGGAAATAACAAAAATAAGGTAGTGGGGCGGGGGGAGGGAAATCTTTTGTTTTTGCTGAATTGTAACGTTGAGGGAGGTCAGAGTTGAGGAATAAAATCTTTTCTCAATTTCTGTTACTGGTGCCATCATCAAACTCTTCCAAGTGTGGTACAGCATAGATTAAATACATTACAAGCTCCCTCTACAATGTGCCTTAAAGAAAGAATAAACTAGAATTTATATGGTGCCTTATCAAGTCCTCTGGATGTCCAAAAGCACTTTACAACTAATGAATTACTTTTGAAGTTCAGTCACTGTTGCTATATATTTCATGGGGAAGTATATTTTATTCAAAGTACTCCCCCCATATCTTTCTAAGGCTTATAATATGCAACACTGTTTCTTAAAAATAGACAAAGTTCCTGCTGGAGAGTCACCATTTCAGATTTGATTCCTTCCAGGCCGCTCTTGTGGTTTTACTGGTGGGAAAGAGCTGTCTCCATCCAGGGACAACTCCATTCATTTTAATAAAGGTTGGAATGCCCAGTCAAAATAAAGCCAACTTGAAGCCACCCAACCACAGGAAAATATATTACTGACTAAAAATGCTGCCTACTTTGCTGTTATTGAGTTTTGCCTGGGCACAACTCCAGATGAGCTACCAATCCCATTCAAAAGTTGCAAACTCTCCCCATTAAACTAAAGGGACGCACTCTGGGATGCAAAGGCTCTTTCTCATCAGTGTTGTCACCATAGGTCTCCATTAGAGCAGAACATTTGATAATTTAATAAAAAGCAGCAGAGTACGGAGAAGATGTCTACTTCCACTGCTGTTTTATCGCCCATTTCTGCCTCTGCCTCAGCCCATCGGCTACTGAAACCCTCATCCATGTCATCGTTACCTCCAGACTTGACTATTCCAATGATCTCTTGGCCATTTGGACATTAGGCTTTGCCATCAGAGATATACAGGCCCAGCTCTAATTCAGAATATTTTCAGGCTCTAGTAGAACTGTATGACTCTGACAAAAAGAAGGCCCAGTAGAAGGAATGAAGAGCCTGAGGAAAGATATGTGCCATCCAAGGGGCCAGCAAAGCAGCCACTTTATGTCAGTCTGTGAACATGTAGCATGGATAAACGTTGTGTTGCCAGCGTGCTTGATGTTTGTTGCTTGCCACATTCAGTGGACAACAAGACAAATGAATTAGCATGGCAATAATGCAGAGTGCTATGTTTAACTATGGACAGTAGATGAAAGTAGATGAAAATTTTCCAGAATGCTGTGCATTCTCCCTTTTGTAATGTTCCACCAAGTTATAGTGCAGTGTTGTTAGGATTCATTGTAACAAGGTTGTAACATTAATCAAAATGTGAGCCTTGACCATCTTTCAGAGGCCAACAAATTTCTTCTTCACTTGCACTCAGGTTTGGTGCATAGGTTAGACAGCATTGACTCTTTCACTCACCTTCATCCAGCACTGATCTTCCCTAGTGGATGTCTCTCAGCTCCATAAAGGACTACCCTTCCAAAGATGCATCCTGAGATGGAACTGTTCTACTTGCTGACTTGTTCCAGCAATTAATTCCCTTCAGCAGCAGGAATGCTTGAAGGGTGACCAGCAGCCTTTTTAGAGCTGCTTGCACCAGATAACCCACCCCTTGATCCTGGTCTGCTCTTAGTGCATCATGTGCTGTGTTCTGAGATCACCATGATATCACGTAAATGGGCTGTACTCCTACGATAGCAAGACGTCAGCTCTCAGAACTGAGGGCACGCACAGCTCCCAAAGAGCATCAATCCCACCACCACTGAGCTGGTACCACATTATTGTCATCAATCCATATAAAAGTTTTGAGAGTTCCTCACACTCCAGACATTGCATTTTAGATGTCACACTTTGTTTGAAAAACTAATAGGTCACAAGTGAATACTCTTTTTTTTTTAAGTATACAAAAAATGTTAGAAATAAAATAATTTTGTGCTTTTTTTTGTTGGCTGGAGATAAAATGTCCTCTCCCCAAAGAGAGAAGCCACAGAGCTGTCAATTTGGAGAAATTTCCAACATCAAACCATTTACCCACAGGAACTACCTGAGTATTCACCTTAATTGGATAGGACAGGTTAACATTATAAATATGCTCCAGGCTCCAGACTACCCATGGGCATTGCCACAGGAGGTATTTTAACATGAAGCAGGAGGAGGAAAAATGCATTTGATAGGTTCTGAACCTCTGATAAAACATTAATGCTTTTGATCCTTCCCCACAGCAACACTAATTACAGTTTACCTCATTTCCTGTCTGTGCCAAGACACTGGGCTGGATTTTTATTGAGGAGGCGGGTAGGAGGCGGGACTACAACTTTCGGTGTTGTAGTCCCGCCTCCATCGAGTTCTAGTCAACCCACGCGATTTTGACTTGATTGACCTTGTTGAGCCCACCCAGCGGACTCAGCAGGCCAATTAAGGGCCACCCGGCAACAGGTGATGTCACAGATTGACATTTCATCTGTCAAGACCTTTTGACAGATGAAATATCAGCGTTTGATAGCTGTTTGAAGCTGTCAAACACTGACAATCTGTACTCTAAGTTAATTCCTTCCTCTCAGGATGATTTAGAGATCTCCCCGGAACAGAAAGCTGAATGCTGCAATTTTTGACAGATCGCGGCCATTCTGCCTTCTGTGCCGGTGAGATGAGGGACTCCCGAGACCTGACGGGAAGAAGGCTGTAAAGGTAAGTAAAACTTCTTTAAACACTTTAAACACACCAAACACACTTACCTCTGCACTCATGCACCCATCACTCACCTGAACACCGGACATCTCGACCCCTCCAAGCCCTTCAGCCCGACGGCCCGCCTCGCTAACTTGGCGTGGCTTGGAGCCATCGGGAATCCCACACTTCAACAATAAAAATAGGGATTAGGCTAAAAACTGCCTGTTAACTACCTGTTAACAGGCAGTTAATTGGCACTAATCCCCTTCCCGCCTTGGGGAGGCGGATCCCAGTGTGGCTCGGGTAGCCGCCTCCTTTGAAACGGACATGGAGGCGGGTTGGGGGAGGGATGGGTTCGTGCTCCCGGATTTCGGGATTTCAACCCCCCACATGCCTCCAATCCCACCTCTACGGCTCAATGAAAATCCTGCTCACTACCTTTGTCCTACATGTTTGGAAATTACCATTTTCTTCACCATTTTCTGCCAGGATTTGATGGCTCAATTGGCAGATTTTGGAGCTCTTCTGACTATGAATAACCAGATCCTACTCCACCATTTATAAGAGATATTATAATAAAAAATTTACCGTACAACCCAAACTTTATGAGGCAGAAATCAAAAATGAAATATTTTTATTAACCTAAGGATGGATACCATATAAAGGTGTGAAGTAACAACAAAACTTTGCATTTATATGGTGCCTTTAATGTAGAAAAATATCCTAAGGTGCTTTATGGAAGCATAATCAGATGTAAATGGACACCAAGTCAAAGAAAGTTATTAGGAGGGATAATCAAAAGCTTGGTCAGAGAGATAGGTTTTAAATAGAGATGGAGAGTCAGAGAGATTTAGGGGGGAAATTCCAGAGTGTATTGCCGCGATTGTTGAAGGCATAGCCGCCAATGGTGGGGGATGGGAGGGGGTTGCACAAGAGACCAGCGTTGGAGGAATGGTGAGTTTGGGGGGGGGGTGGGGTTGTAAGGCTGGGGGAGTTTAACCTCAGTAATTAAAAGTGATTAGTGGTAGGTATGACTCCTACTCCAGGACTGCAGTTTTAAAGAATCCACATCTGAGCAGGGAGGAAAACCTTGATAAGTCCATAATGAACAAACAACATAATCATCTCGCATATGAATTTATACATTCTAGACAAATACATGACAAAATTCTGTCACATAAATTAAGCTGAAACATACAAAATTTGTTGTTTGGAACACATTTGCATATAATGTCCATGCCAGAGACAAATTAAGGCTGGTAACCATTTCCTTATATTGGTAACTTGCATCAGAATTGCATCAATGTGCATTTAACTATAATTTAAATCAATTCTAGAATGATTTGGATGCTAGTAAAAGTTTCAAAATCATGCTACTTTATTTGCCAACCTTTTACAGCTGTCCTAGAGTTGCCAGACAGGGGCCTAGAAATTTGATTAAGCCCAAAAATGGGCGGTGCCACCGCAGGCCAAGGTTAACGGCCGCCAGTAAAAAGATTGCAGGTAGCACCGGTATTTTGGCGCTGCCTGCTGATTTAAATGAGCAGAGCGCAGAATCTCTTGTGCAACGTGCTCTTTCTGGCGGCAACATCAGCAGGAGGCTGAAGGTTGCGTCTAAAGGATCGGTCCGGTATTCTTGGGCAATGTGCTGTTTGGGATCATTTGGTGACGGCTCCTGGGCTTTGCTGGGTCAGGTGGTATCGAGTTCGCTGGTGGCCGTTGTGGTACATTAGGAGGCATTTGTTTGTCCATGGCACCCCTCTTACTTTCTCGGACATTTGCCTGGGTCTTGTGATGGTCCACAAATGGGTACCAGACTGCCTGGTACTCCCACCTTCGCTGGCTGTCATAGGTTCACAGATGTTTCACCTAGATGTTTGGTGTGCGGAGGTTTGTGCTCCACCATGGTGCTGGAAGGGGAGGGGAATGGGGATGAACCATCTTGCAACTAGCAGTGACAATGCACTGGCCTGCATAGCACATAGGGGAATAACTCCCTGGTGAGTGGGTCTTAAAGCACAGGCTCAGATCTGGAGGGACTATGACTGTAAACACCACATGAAGACTGTGGCACAGATGTCGTAAAACCGTTGCATGAGAAATCACTTGAAATAAAACATTTTTAACAAAAGGAAACATGAACCTCTTGGTCACCAGTTTACTGGTGTAAATCGTGCAGAAGAGAGTTCAATTAAATTTTTAACAGCAACAGATGTTTGAAGAATTCTTGGTGAGAATATGGTGTTAAATCTTACTTAATTCTTGGCCTTTTAAAAACAGACTTCAAGGGGGAAAAATTCAGTTGCTTTGCACCTCCCGTTAACGCCCGGGCACGGCGCTGTGAACGCCTCCCGCGAAATTCAACGGGAGGTTAGTGGTAGCTGGTAGCGCCCCTCCGGATATGATGTCATTACCGTGCGCAACACCCCGGCTGCAAACCTGGCTCGCACCCCCTGACCTACTGCCGGACGCTATGTCCGACAGGGTCAAGGTGGCATTTCAGTGGCCACGGTGGTGCAAGTTAAAGGGCTGGTGCCGGGCGGTCATTTTTTTTCGGGCCGCCTGCCAGCACCTGCCCCCTCTTGCCTCCTCCTGTGGGATGCTGACTGCGATCCATCAGCCCAGCACCCCTCTTGCGTGTCCAGCAGGGCCCCGGTGTGTGCTTCGCTAGGCCCCACCCCTTTAATCAGTAGAAGGAGGCCTGCAGTACCGCGGCGCTACATGCCAACGCACGTGGCGCTGCTTCACGTAGTGCTGCAATATTTAATGGGAGTGCCCCAAGAGGGAGGGGGGGCACTTCCAGTAGCGCCCCGCCTCCTGCTTGGGGCGCTACCATTCAATTTCGGGCGCGGGGGTGTTAACTCTTTCGGGGCGCTAAAAACCGGCGAAGATAGTGCCCCAATTTTTCCCCTCCAAAACTTTGCATATTATTTTATCAGTTCCTAATCTAGAAAACGAAGGGGGAGAAATTCAGTATCGCCCCACATGGGGTGCAATTATCGGCCGGGCGCAAGGTTTAGCGCCTGGCGCTAATTATCGCCTCCGACAGCAAACTTGGCTTTTATCGCCCCTGGAGGTGATTGGCGCGCTAAATCAGGCGCTACACAGAGGTGGATCAGAGAGTCTCCTCAAGCAGCATGGTGCCTAGGACCCATCTCCAATGTAGGAAAAAGTTCAACGGCCTCACCTGGGTTGTCAGGGTGAGTGCCTTTTTTTCAAAACCTCTCCATCCCTCTATCTCAAACTCACTTTATAGCCAGAGGGTCTTAAAAGCCCCAATGCCCAACACTCATCCAACACCCATGGCCCTTTCATCAAACACACACGCACATTCCACACTTTGCATACAGTAAGGGCGATTCAACTATGGGAGACATTTCAGGCAAGACCATGGCTGCATACAGTAAGGGCTATTCAACTATGGCAGGCATTTCAGGCAAGACCATGGCTGCATACAATAAGGGCTATTCAACTATGGGAGGCATTTCAGGCAAGACCATGGCTGCATACAGTAAGGGCTATTCAACCATGGGAGGCATTTCAGGCAAGACCATGGCTGCATACAGTAAGGGCTATTCAACCATGGGAGGCATTTCAGGCAAGACCATGGCTGCATATTTATTCAGATGCCGTCCTTTTTCTTGCAGGCCAAGCTGTCTCATAATAGGAGACAGCAGCAATGGACCGGTGGAGGGCGG
Organism: Somniosus microcephalus; assembly: GCF_052327205.1. NCBI lineage: Eukaryota > Metazoa > Chordata > Chondrichthyes > Squaliformes > Somniosidae > Somniosus > Somniosus microcephalus. The sequence goes on along the minus strand of NC_140987.1, from coordinate 185,667,785 downwards.
CCTCAGCTGCAACCCCTCAGCAATCTTGAGGAGCGCGTCCACAGGATTGTGGCAGGCCGGGTGATTGGTCCCGTCACCACTGGAGACGCCGACCCCGTTCTGGACAGCAATGGTAAGGTCATCACCTTTTTGTCCTCTCTCCTTCCACTTGTTCCTCACAACACCAGCCTTTGACACTTTCAATCCAAATCACTAAATCGCTGCACTCATGCCTCCCTTGCTCCCACCCTGTCCTCACGCTAAAGCCACTCTTGTACCTCCCTGCTTTCAGGTGGTGATTCACCAGGTGAGGAGACGGGCCCTCAAGCTGCCAGTGGGAGTGAAGTTGAAGGCAAGGGGGAAGAGGAAGCCGGAGCATCAGCGCCAACCTCAACCGAGGCAGCCCATGCCCACACTGGGAACACGCCTTCCCTGGAGGGGAGCGGGGGGAATGGTCTGATGCGGGTGAAGCTCTAGGACCCAATGGGCTGCAGCAACGCAATGGGGGTAGGGAAGCTCGGGGGCTTTCTCCCCGGAGGGAGAGTATGGCTTCGAGTCCTGCTGCACTGGACGCAGAGGAGGAGCGGGTCCTCGCTGAAATGAGCGCCCAGGTGGAGCACAGGCACACTGAGCTCATGGCTGCAGTGGCAAGGTTGCCTGAATCCATTGAATCACTGGCAAGGAGTGTGGAGCACTTCGCTGTAGCACAGGCGGCTGCCACGCAAATGCTTAGTGCTGCAATGCAGTCAGTGGCTGGTCTCATGCAGACGCAAAGAGGCCACGCGAGCACTGACTGCTGCCACCCTTGCTGGATCGGGCAGATTTCCCCGGGTCTCTCACCGCGCCGCAGCAGGCCAGCAACCTGTGCTCCGTCAGATTGCTCTGGATGCTGAAGTGCTGCCCCGTGGGAGTGCCAGTGTGTCGGTCGAGCAGGGAGTTGCTGTCCTCTCTCAAGATGACAGCATTCCTGCTGCCACCACTAGCACTTCTCCACTGCAGTTGCCACCACCTGTAGGACAGACTGCTGTCATCCATGCAGAGTTGGTGCAGTCAGCAGCCGGGCCCTCCAGGCCCAGAGCTGGTCCAGGTCGTCCTTCAAGGGCATCTGCAGTCTCAGTTTGTGACAATCAGCAACCTTCCCCCAGCATTGCTCCAGCCACTGGGGTCCCATTACGGAGGAGCTGCAGGTTGGGAAGGGAGGAATTTCGCAAAGGAAGGAGATCACCCTTGAAGGGCAAAAAGTAGGAGGTGTGACAAAATGTTTTTCATTGTTTTATTGAAGGCCGAGGTTCGTTGTCAAATTTTTGTAACTGTTTTGGACATTGTCTCCAGGTTGTGAGAGTCAGTTATGTGAATGACTGCTTTTTTTTTGTGTTTCTTTCTAAAGGAAACTCTCGTTTAAACGGCACCTAAATATCCGGAATTCTCTGTTAGCTGGCAAAAGTCTCAGTCCGAAAACAACACCTCAATAACCGGAAGTGTTGCCGAGTCCGAGTCCGAGCCTCCCGCAGTGGCCGAGTTAGTCAGTGGGGGTAGTTCTCCAAACTGCCACTACTCGGCTTCTTGGCGCTGTCGGAAGTCGGAACACCTCAATACCCCTGTAACAGGAGTCTGACTCTCCCGCGCAGCCGGTAGTCTCTTCTGATCCGCCATTTTAGAGGGGTACTGTGTGTCTCCCACGCTGCTGGTAGTCATTGCATTGCATTACCCTCAACTGGCAGTACTGTACTTAATCAAGCATCTTCCACCATCCATTAAACACAACATTCTGTAGGTGAATACTGTTGTGCATGTACCTTTAAGGGAATAACTGGTCTCAGACTGCAGTACCAGCAGTGACCACCCCTGCATAAAAGGCCCTAGCAGCTTCTGTAGTTTCAGTTTCCAGGTTGTCTCCATTCAGTAAAGACTTGTTATAATCAACTCCTGCAGTCCGTGTCTCAATTATACACGGACATAATACTGGCGACGAGTAAGAAACGAACTTACCTGCAACTCGGCAGCACCTCAGACGACGTTATTGAAGGTCGAAGCCAGGAGAAAGAAAAAAAAAATAATCCAAAGAAACTGGAGAAACGGGCGTCGACCGTGGGCAACCGCCCTCCAAATCATCGAATTGAAAAGTGCAGGAGAGACTGTCGAGAGCCAGGCTTGGTTCTCCAGTCTGTGGTTTCCCAGCTAATCGGGCTGGTGGCAGGTAGTGCACTGATCCTTCCTGGGCTGCGGCGGGCTAGAGCTCGATCAGGTGGCTCTGCAACGGGGCCAGGCAGTGAGTCGGGAAGCAAAGAGAGAGAGAGAGGGTGGAGCACACAGGGCGCGGCCGGTGCTTCGAAGCCGGGCAGCGTTCGGACCTAAGAAGAGGGAGGGAAGTGTCCCAGAGGGTCCACTCCATGACGGGAACGGTTCTTCAATTAACGGAGCAAATATTGAAGCGCGATAGAAAAATAAAAATACCGCGGAGAGCGGCGTTGGCAGCAGCAATCGGGGAGGCGCGAAGACCATAGGGCGTCGCCATTACAGGATAGTAAAATAAATATAATCGCCAGCAACAGCGTTGGCAGCAGCGGCAGCGGTGGGAAAGCGCGGGAGGCGCCATCTTAACTCGGCGGGGAAGAAGGAAAAGCGCGGGAGGTGCCATTTTGATCCGTCGGGGACAAAGGCAAAGCGCGGGAGGAGCCATCTTAGATTTTCAAGATGCCAAATACTGGCGATATCACTGCCTTCGATAATGCAATAGAAGACTGGACCACGTGTATGGAAAGAGTCGAGGTATATTGCGAGGCAAACAAAATAGCCGATGAGAAAAAGGAATCGGTATTGCTAAATTTAATGGGCGCAGGAACGTATGGCCTATTGCGGGACCTGATTACTCCAGCCAAACCGAAGGCGAAGAGTTTTAACGAAATTGTTGCTATCCTACAGGAACACCTAAATCCTACACCGCTGCTGATAGCAGAAAGATTCAAATTCCACAGGAGAAATCAGCATAAAAATGAGAGCAATGCTGATTACCTTACGGAACTACGCAAGCTATCAAAGCACTGCCAGTTCGGAGCAGGACTGGCAGATACCTTACGGGACAAATTTGTCTGTGGACTCCTGAGTGAAGGAACCCAGAAGAGGTTACTCTCAGAGAAAGAGCTGACGCTAGATAAGGCTTTCAGCGTGGCAGTATCATACGAAGCAGCAGCAAGGGGAGCTGCGGAAATACAACAAAAGCCACAGGAATACGGCACCCACGAAATGACACGGGGATTTGCAAAATGTTATCGCTGCGGCAGAACAAACCATGACCAGAAGGACTGCTGGTCCAAGGACAAAATATGCAGGCAATGCGGAAAGATGGGACACATTGCATGAGTTTGCAGGTCTGGGAAGAAGACCAACGACAACAAAAAGGCTACTAAGGAACCGTACAGGAAAGTACAAAAGATGACGGACAGTAGTTCTGAAGACCAGATGAGAGATAGTGAATCCGGGAACAAGAGACTAAGCTGTCTCAAACTTCACAACGTAATCGCAAAAGAGGATCACCGAACCATTTGGGTCACCCTCACGATAGCAGGGTCTGAAGTCAAAATGGAATTGGATACAGAATCAGCTCTAACCATCATGAATCGACGAGACTACGAGCGGCTATTCTCACACATACCCTTGAGAGAGACATCCATTGTCTTGAGGACGTATACGGGGCAAAAAGTATACCCCAGAGGAAAAATAAGGGTGCCTGTCGAATACAACGGCAAGAAAATAAGGAAATTGTATCTCTACATTCTGCAAGATGGTGGACCACCGTTATTGGGATGTGAATGGATCAGAAAGATAAGTTTAGACTGGCACTCCATTCAGGCACTGACGGTGGCTGGTAAAAAGGATGACGACGTCACTCCTGGACGATTGTCAACAATCTTAGCTGACGCCAAAGAGGTATTTCAACAAGAACTGGGCACTCTTAAAGGCGTAACCACCTCGATAAAAATAGAGGAGAGTGCAATTCCCAAGTTTTTCAAAGCAAGGCCGGTACCATATGCAATTTGCCCAGCCGTCGAGGCAGAGCTGGAGAATCTGGAGAATGTAGGCGTGTTATCTAAGGTAGACTGGAGCGAGTGGGCGACACCCATCGTTCCTGTCATGAAGAAAACGTTAAACAATAAGTCTGAGGAGCCAAGGAAGGTTCGCATCTGTGGGGACTTCAAGGTGACGGCGAACCCAGTCCTTCACACAGTACAATATCCTCTTCCAAGGATAGAAGATATCTTCGCCTCACTATCTGGAGGGAAGCGTTTTACAAAAATTGACCTAGCACAAGCATATTTGCAGATGGAGGTTGAAGAATCCTCTAGGAAGTATCTCAGGATAAACACTCACAAAGGTCTTTACCAGTATAATCGACTGGTATTCGGAGTAGCATCAGCTCCGGCGATATGGCAAAGAGTGATGGAACAAGTCCTGCAAGGGATTCCGGGGACTCAGTGTTACTTGGACGACATCCTAGTGACAGGTGAAGATAACAGTGAACACCTTGCCAACCTAGAGCAGGTGCTCACTAGACTACGTGAACATGGGCTACGAGCCAATCGCCCCAAGTGCGAGTTTTTTAAGAAACAGATATCGTATTGTGGCCACGTGATTGATGAAGAGGGGTTGCATAAGTCCCCTGACAAAATTGAAGCGGTAATTAAGGCTCCAGCACCTGAAAATGTGTCGCAACTGAGGTCATTCCTCGGATTGGTGAATTACTACCATAAGTTTTTGCTGAATTTGTCCACAATTCTGCATCCACTGAACGCCCTACTACGAATGGGAGTAACATGGAAATGGAGCGATGAATGTAAGCGGGCCTTTCAGAAGAGTAAGGACCTAATCACTTCAAGAGAAGTATTGGCTCACTACAACCCATCACTACCGATAAGACTGGCGTGTGATGCGTCTCCCTACGGCATTGGGGCGGTACTGTCACATAAATTCCTTGATGGTTCAGAGAGGCCGATAGCTTTTGCGTCACGCTCGTTAACTTCAGCCGAGTGTAACTACGCCCAGATTGACAGAGAGGCCCTCAGCCTGGTGTGGGGGGTGAAGAAGTTCAATCACTACCTGCACGGTCAGAAATTTACTCTACTAACTGATCATCAACCTCTCATCTCCATTTTCAACCCTCAGAAGGGCGTACCGATAATGATGGCACAACGGCTACAGAGGTGGTCCCTTTTCCTAGGGGCACACCAATATGACATCGAGTACAAAGGAACTAAACAGCATGGGAATGCTGATGGATTGTCGCGCCTACTGTTGCCGACGGTGGAAGAAGAACTGGCAGTGGATCCAGTGGAGTTATTCCACTCGACTATAGTCGAATGTCTCCCTGTGACGAATGCAAACATAGAAAAGGAAACACGAAATGACCCGACACTCTCCAGGGTCTATGATTTAACGGTGAAGGGATAGCCAGCACATGGCAAACCACTGCTGCCAGCATTCTCGCCGAGAATAGAACAGCTGTCAGTGTGCAGAGGAACCTTGATGTGTGGATCCAGAGTAGTAATTCCACCCAAATTGAAGGATAGAGTGCTCAATGAGCTTCATGAGGGTCATCTGGGAGGTGTAAAAATGAAAAACTTAGCCAGAGCGTTTGTGTGGTGGCCAGGAATCGATAGAGAAATCGAAGAGATGACCAAGAGCTGTACAGGATGCCAGAAGGTCAAAACGCCCCACCACAAGCCCCTCTACATCCATGGGAGTGGCCCTCATCTCCATGGCAAAGGGTGCACATTGATTTTGCTGGTCCCTTTATGGACTCGATGTTTTTAATTGCGGTGGATGCACATTCAAAGTAGCCAGAGGTAATAAAAATGTCCTCAACCACCACAGAAAAAACTATCACAGTCTTACGAACCATATTCGCCAGGAATGGGCTGCCTGAACAGATTTGCTCTGACAATGGACCACAGTTTGTGTCTGAAGAGTTCCGGAGGTTCTTAAAGAACAATGGTGTTAAGCATTACACATCCGCCCCATATCATCCAGCCACTAATGGATTGGCTGAGAGGTTTGTTCAAACATTCAAGAAGGCTATCAAGGCAATGTGTAATGAAGATATACCCCTACAAAACAAGGTGGATAACTTCTTGTTTGCCTACCGGAATGCGACACATGCGGTTACCAACCAAACTCCAGCCATGAGGTTCTTCAATCGAAGACTACGATGCCGCTTGGATTTGGTTAAGCCAAACGTCAGAAGAGATGTGGAGAACAGGCAGTTTCAGAATATGAATGAAAGGCCGACCAGGAGTTTTAAGATAGGTCAACCAGTTTTGGCCCGGGACTACCGCACAGAGAAATGGCAGCCAGAAACGATCTGTACACGGCAAGGACCTCTAATGTATACCGTGGACGTTGGAGAGAGCATTGTAAGACGCCATGCTGACCAGATTCTAGAGTCACTGGAAAACGTCAACTCCACACCACGATCTGATACACCTGGCGATGAAACCGAAGTACCAATTGCATCTACCGCAGAATCGGTGATATTGGAAGCAGACGAACCAAACAACGACATTGATCCCGACTCAACCTTGCCAGAAGAACCTGATATCCCAAAGAGGCGTTATCCAGACAGAATCAGGAAGCCTCCTCAAAGACTAAACTTATAATTGCTTAACTTCAACCAATGTATCTAGCAACCATAATTGTAATTGTAATTAGTTATTATTTAGTTGTTAAATGAATGTTATGTACTGTTTATCTAAAAGGGGAGGAATTGTTGTGTATGTACCTTTAAGGGAATAACTGGTCTCAGACTGCAGTACCGGCAGTGACCACCCCTGTATAAAAGGCCCTAGCAGGCTTCTGTAGTTTCAGTTTCCAGGTTGTCCCCATTCAGTAAAGACTTGTTATAATCAACTCCTGCAGTCCGTGTCTCAATTATACACGGACATAATAAATACCCAATTACTGTATACTGCACATTTCTTGATTTTTTAATTTTTCTTTGTTAAAAATAGCCTCAGTAGATAACCCTCTCCATCATCTTGAAATTTTGATAAACCAGCAATACGTCGGTCCCATCGGTGCCGGATAAAAAAGAGTTTCCTGTATTACTTTGTCATGCAGAAATAAAGAAGTGTCTGTATTCAAAATGTATATGTTTGGTCTTTGCAATCATTGTTGCCTTGACCGGCTTAGGATTTGCGGGATGGTTTCATTCAGGTTACTTGAATGGCAGAATTCATTTCCCCAGAGGGGGCCTAGAAGCGACTTGCTATGAGCCTTTGACGGACGGCCCTTCCACTTTGTATATTGTGTGCCTCCCACCCGGCTTGGTGCTGCTAATGATCATCCTCCTCATCTTCCTCCTCCTCTTCCTCCTCCTCCTCTGCTGGTGAGCCAATGCCTGGTGGCATTGGCTGGGTCCTGAGGATAGCCAGGTTATGCAGCATGCAGCACACAACAATGAAGTGGGAGACTCGCTCAGGCGAGTACTGCAGGGCTCCTCCAGAATGGTCCAGACAGCGGAACCGTTGCTTGAGCATGCCGATTGTGTGCTCAACGATGTTCCTGGTAGCTTGATGGCTCTCGTTGTATCGTAGCTCAGCGGGGTGCTGGGTGTACGGAGCGGTGTCATCAGCCAGGTGCACAGAGGATATCCCTTGTCCCTGAGAAGCCAACCTCCTGGGTGATGCAGTGCCTGGAAAAAGTCTGCCACAGAAGTCTGGCGCAGGATGAAGGCATCGTGGCTGCTGCCAGGAAAGTGGGCATTGACAGCGAGTATCAGCTGTCTGTTGTAGGTGGTGGCATGCGCCCAGTCAGCTTCACCTCTGACTGTCTTTGAGCGGTTCGAGTTGCTCCCACACCCCTGGGTTCTAGACACCGGACTTAGATACAGGCGGCGATACAGAAAATCGAGTAGACAAATGGTTTGGTGTAAGAAAACCAAAATTTTATTAAAAGCAGAATAAAACACAATGTTATGAGAATTACTGATATGAATACAGGCATAAACAATTACACTTATATGGGAACGGGGAACACACAGCACATCGAGGGAAAACAACTACATTAACAATCCCCTTATCCTTATCCCACCCCCTATACCTAACTAGATTAAGCTATGAGGGGCCAGGAATTCATGCTCTCCAATCCGAAACCTGTTGCTTTAACTGGGTTGGGTTTTGAAGTCCGCTCTTGCTGTCCTTTGGGTTGCCCCGTCACCACATGGTCAAAGGGCACGGTGCTGAAGTTGTTGATGCGAAGCACACTCCTTTTCCTCAGCTAACGTCATCGTCGAGTCGCGATGGGTCTTCTTCTTCTTCTTCCTCGGGCGGTCGTCGACGGTATTGCTGCGGTTGGGGGTCGGTTGGAGGTCTTTACCGTCTAAATGATTTTACTACCCATGCTTCGAACGCCAGTTTATTCATCATGGACGCTGCTATCCATGCTTCGAACACCAGTTTATTCATCAAATGCCAGCTTATAACTAGGCGTTTGGCCCCCAAAGCGTCTTTCCGCTGCCCTTCTCTGCCCTTATCGGTTTACCGTATTCTTCATCTCGGTCTCGTCTTGTCTGCCCAATTGTGGCCTGTGTGTCCTGTGTGTTTTCGAAATCGGGTCCGTTCTCCTCGCGCGTTTGGCCCCCAGTGTAATGGCGTCCTTGGTGTTGAGTGGCACGGGGAGCGAGAAGACAGCCCGCCACGAGGCCAGGGCACGAGAATGAGAGGCAGCAGGCCAGGGCCAAAGGTGAGGGCAGGAGCAAGAGAGCGATCGCCACTGATGGGCCTACAATTATAACCATTCTTCATTCCTTATCTGCAGGCCAAATCAGGTCAGTCCTGTAGGGGGCATCTTTTACATGGTTTACGGTAATTTACCTTCCTTTACCTGGTTTACGGTAATTTACCTGGTCAAGCAGCTTTTTGCTGCTACACTCTGACCAATCCCAATCAGCGGTTTTGAATCGCTAAACCCACCCTTCCAGTTCTGACTGGAGGAACTTATAATTAATGATATATTAAAACGGACAAATGGTCTGAATGTGAGAAAGTCACATTTTATTGAACTAAAGAAACTACAACACACGATTAAAGTACAACAGTTAAAATTGCTTAACAGAGGAAGGCAGACGGCAAAAATGAGGGATAAATGGCTACAATGTTAACCTTACAATTTCCCTTAAATTACCACCCCTTTACTTCTCACTAGGTTGCCTTGTGGAAGGCCAGAAAAATATATGCTCACCACTTGCAATGCTAGCTCTGTGCCCTACGAGATCTTAACTGTCCCGAAGTAAAGAAAACACCCCAGTGTTTTAAAAGTAAACTGCTGGTGTTTTTACTTCTTCAGACAGACTTCCACGCTGTAGAGAGAGGCACACGGAGGCAAGCTAGAGAGAGAGAGATGCTTCTCAGAAGCTATCTTTATATACCCCAACATTGGGGCCGAGATGTTCAAGTTCATCTGGCTAAAACAAAAGGATCCAATCCGTCCCCTATTGTCTGGGATGGGTTTCGAATAAAGTTTGGAGTGGTTTGAATGTGTCTACATTCTGGGGCCGAAATGTTCCCGCCCACATCCGGAGTTTTCTGGGCTAACAAAAGGGATACAACTGCCCCATTGTCGAGTAATGGGTGATTCAAACCCATTCAATCTTAAACTGTTCCATTTCTTATTCTAAACAGTCTCTTCCGTAGTTTAGGTGTGTCTCATGGTGTGTGATGGGTTTTGAATGGAGTTGGATTACTAGGTAAACAGAAGCCCTTTGTCCTGCGGTCACTGAAATCGCAGCCTAAGTGGATAATCCTTTATGTCAACATAAACAAACATCGATTGCCTCTGAAGGGAAGGAAAACTCCCTTTTTGATTGACAGAATCTGATTGCCACTGCTTTGATCCTCCCCCTTTTCACAGACATCCACGAGCTGCTTGCAAGCCTCTTTGTCCTTGGCCATGCTTTTCTGACGGCCATTTTTAAACCCTTTGCAATTTACCAAACTCAAGGGTACAAATTTTAATAAAATGTACTGTCTTAAAGTGTGCGAATTTTTCCACAAAGTTCTTTGATTGCGGTGTTGTCCATGCGCCACCCAGCTCAACGCAGCCTTTCTGCAATTCTGGGTACGTTTTAAAACATTGTCCAACCCAGAGGCAATTTAAAACATGCAAAATCTTCGTCCACGATGTAGATTAATATTTCCCGATCTTCGGGGCTGAGGGGAGTTTTGTGAACCCCTACATTCCACCCTTTGGATACTTCCAACTTGCTTGTAGTATCCACTTGAAGAAAGTGAGCAAAATTTTCTGACCCCCGACAAACAACCATCCCCTGTATTTACCTATAGCTACCTGTCACTGATCCCCCGACCCGTCTGTTCCCCCTTAAATCCGAGAAAAACCGTGGTATGGTAGGCATCTACAAATACATCAATTACACAATGTTACAACAAGGGGTCTCATACCCCTGCACCACTTGTTACATTATAACATATTACAAAATGTTGCAATCTTGGTTATACAATGTAATCAAAATGGTCCCAAGCACGGAGAGGGTCCTATGCCTTTGCACCACTTGGAACTGTAAAACAAAATACAAAAATCTCCATTAAACATTTGAAACAAAATGCTGAAACATTTGAAACAAAATGCTGAAATAAACCCCGACCATCACGTGCCAATGATCGGTCGTGAAATTCGAGTGGGTATTGCTCCTCCCACCCGGGCAGCAAATGTTCCTTCCACACCCACCCCCCGCTTTAATGGTCTTAAACTTTTAAAACATACAGAATGGATTTTACAGAACAGTCTGATCCGCCAGCCCCGAGCCATTCCCTTGTCCCTTTGTGGAGGTGGGCTACCACTCATGTTTCACAGACCAAGACCGGGGAGTATGGGATCGCGACTCCCAGTCCCTCCCCCCTCCCGACTTCCCTCAACTGGCTGCAGAAAATGATGGGTGCCTGTGTGGCGGCTCTCACTGGCCCCACACTCAATCTTGGATCCCAGATCCGGCCACCCACTCATCCTCTCCAGCCACACTTACACTCTAACCCTGCCCGTGGGCCCCGGGTGAGTTCCTCCCTTCCCCGAACGCACCCACACGACTCTTGGGTCTCCCCCTCCCCTTTACAATCTTTCCCGGGCCATCACCACCCACTCCCGGGGAACGCGTCCCTATCTGACAAGGCGCCCACGCTTCCCCACCATGACTCCTCAATAGCGAGGTCTCCTGCAAGTGAAATTCGGTCAGGATAGTGCTGGGTTGAGGGCCGTGCCCCACCCAGCTTGGGCCAACTCTTCCGCGTAGGATGAGTAGGCATGTTCCTCCGGACCCTGTCTGGTTTCTCCCGAAGGTCGCTGCGGGGTCTCCTCCTGGATTTGTCCAGTGGCGAGGTGATCCCCAACATTCTGTATCCATATCTTCATTCAATGCCCAGCTCGGGCTGGGCAATCAGTGCTGCGACTTTGTCCACTCTCCTGCAAAAGAACTTAAAAGGACCTGCAGCCAGGTCTCTCACTGACCTGCTGTCTTAGGTGGAGACATGGTCGGGTCCCTCGACCTCGGACCAAAATACAAGCATTTGGCACACTTATAAACTTAAACTTTAAACTTCTACTCAAAACTACTAGTTATATCAAAACACAAAATTCAAACACCTTAAAAACAAGCTATATACATCAGTTACTTAACACAAAGCTATAATACAAATGCCGCCCGTCTCCGGATGGCCAGGCTAATCTCTGTTGTCACTGTCGCAGATTACTGCTGCCTGCAGTGAAGCTGGACTGCCTCCTGCTTCTGGTCCCTCGCAGCTTATGGCTGCTGATTGGGGCCCTCTGCCCTTTGGCTTCTCCCTGGTTCGGGAGACCGCCCTACTCCACTGTAAAGTGGGTGACCATGCTTTCTTGGGCTGAGGCACCCGAAGAGACCTTCTGAGGGGCATCTCTGTGGGGGAAACTTTGGCTGACGGACCCTGAGCCTGGGTCACAGGCCTAGCTGGCTGGGAACCTTCTCCCCCTGATGTGAACAGCCCGCACTGTTTAATATAACTGGCAGCCTGCCGGTACTCCGGGTTTGTCTCCTTCTCCCTACCCACTCCTGTACTGAGGGCAGGTATCCCCTCACCACCCGCTGCTGATTGCTGAAAATCTTCCTCTCCAGGTCCAAAACCTGGTATCGGCTCTCCTGCAAGAGGAATTGCTATCCCTTCCTCCTCAGAGTCCCACACCATAGGGGGAATCACTCTAGAAGCGGGCTGGGAAGTTTGTCCTTTTAAACAGGCAACTGCGCCTGCGCAAACCTCCTCCCCGGAGTCCCACGGCAGAGGCTCAAACAGGCGACTGCGCCTGTGCAAACCTCCTCCCCAGAGTCCCACAGCAGAGGCTGTGAAGCCTCTGTCTTCAAACAGGCGACTGCGCCTGCACAAACCTGGTGTTGGGAAACCTCTCCCCTCAGGCGCGCGACTGCGACTGCGCGGGAAAACTGAAGAGGAGCCGCTGGGGTCACAGGTTGGAAAACTGCTATATTATCACAGGCAACTGCGCCTGCGCATTCGATTTCGCTGAAAAGGGTAGGAAGAACCGCTGGGTCTTCCAAGCAGGCTACTGCGCCTGCACGTATAGACTGCAAAGCAGGGACCTTTAAACGGCCGACTGCGCCTGCGCGCGTGGCCTCATAGAGAAAAGGAGCCGCTGGGGGTCCCAAGTCCATGATTGCACCTGCGTGAACCCGGTGTTGGGAAACCTCTCCCCTCAGGCGCGCGACTGCGCCTGCGCGGGAAAACCGAAGAAGAGCCACCGTTGTCCCGCAGGCAACTGCGCCTGCGTGAACAATCTCTTCAAAGGGCTGGGGCATGGGCTGGAGAACTGCGCCTGTGTGAACAGGCCATTCGAAAGGCTGGGGAATTCCTGTCTCCAGACCAGCGACTACGCATGCGCGGGCAGCCTTTTCAAAGGGCTGCTCCTCCCTGGAGCCCCCCAGGCGATTTTCTGTGAATGGACTCGCAGCAGCCTGCAGATTTCTACTCTCAGGCTGCTGTTTCTGTTTCTGAGCCAAATAACTGGTTCAAATTTAAACTTTGGCCAAAACTTAGGTCCCACTGGGGCGGGGAAGTGTCCCAATTGGTGGGCCGGACAACTTTTCCCTTGAAACAAGCCACAGTGCCTGTCTTTACAGCCTGTGAACTTGAACTTGTATGGTCAGATTTATACAATTTTCCCTGTGTCCCATTCCTGCCTGTAATCGCTGCCACTGGCCCGGACCCATATGGGTCCCAGAAAGTGCCTGCATGTGCACCCTCCTTGGCCAGCGTATCGGCCAGTCATCGTGGGGAGACAGAGGTGGGTGAGGGGGCTGCAGCACCACTGATGGCTGCTACCTTTCCCTGATTGGCCCTGAGGAAAGATTTTATCGACTCCATGACGGACTCGACTGTATCGGGAGGAGTTTCTGCCTCTGCCTTCTGAGCTGGGGCAGCGGGGGCCCTGGCTTTATCGTCTCTCCCAGGCTTTTTACAATCCCTGCGCCAGTGGCCATCCTCCCCGCACCTGTAACAAGTGACCTTGTTCTGGGAGTGACGGCTCCCCTCCTGGCGCCACTCTTTCTTTTATTGAGCCCCAGGTTTAACCTTGTGGACCTTACCATTTTGCTGGGGGGTCCCACTATTCCTACCGTTCCTATATGCTAATGTGAGCTGCCGGATTATAGTCTCTTTGGTTGTTAGGGGGTCTCGGTGGTCAAACCAGGTATCAGCCTTTGCTTTTATCTGGGGCAGGCAATTGAACACCAGGCAACGAAACCATTGGGTCCGCTGCTGCTGGTTCAGTTGTGCCCTATTTTGTCCCCCTGTACACGCGCTGTTGTAGACTGGCCACAGCCTGTCTGCAAATGCCTGTGGGGTCTCCCCTTCCTTCTGCAGTGTTTTCCCGATGCGATCGAACGGATTGCCGTCGTTTGCACCCATGGCTTCCAGTATTTCCTCCTTTCGGTCCTCAAAACCCTTCTGCCCTCTCTTAGCCTCATCTGAAAGGGTCTGATAGAGTGTACTATCTACAGAGAAAAGCAACATTTTGGCTTTCTCTTCCTCATCACAGCCGTTAACACAGGCTGCCTGTTCTATCCCTTGGAAGTGCACTGAGGGGTCTCCATTTTCAGAGAGCAGGGGAATATGTTTCACCAGGCCTCTGAGCTGTGGGGTCTCATAGGGTACCAGATAGGTATGCTGAACAGCCCCTGGGTCATTATCGTTCACGGGCGGACCGTACCTCCGTTGTCGGAGGGGGTACACTGGTCCTGGTCCCTGCCTGCCTAGCGGGACCTGCTGGCATTCTCCTACCACCCCATTGTCCACCCCTTCTTGCTGCCAGAGCTCCTCAAAACTCGGAGCTGTGGGCTGCTGTCTTGGGATCTCTAATTCCCTAGCCAACCTTTCCCTGGGTGTTGCCTGTGGGGCTGTTTTGCTTAGGTTGCCAGTAAAATCCGGCTGATCTGCCTTCGGGCTGATCAGACAAATCATCCCCTTTGCTCCTTTTAAAGCCATGTTAAGGCTTTCTGTCTCTGCCCTACAGGGGCCATGATCTGCTTCCTCAAACCTTTGGTTGCAGGCCAGCTTATAAGCTGCCTTTACCTCCCTAACCTTCCCCTCCTGCTCTGTTACTTCTGAGGTGAGGCGGGCATTCTCTTCCCACAGTCTCGTCTCATTACTCCTTGCTTCTGTAAACTAGCACTTTAAGAACTCTATCTTGTGCCTCGCATGGCTTTTGCCCTCGCTAGCTTCTTGGGTGAGGTGTGCGTTTTCCTCCTGTAGCCTCATCTCACTGTCCCTAGCCTCTGTGACTTCCTGCACAAGGCACTCTATCTCTGCCTGGCATTTCGTGACCTCTAGTGTGAGGCGTGCATTTTCTTCCCGCACCCTCATCCCACTGTCTCTGGCCTCATTCACCTCTCTTACGAGGCATTCTACCTCCGCCTGGCATTTTTCAAACTCGGACTCCCGATTCTTGGCCTCTGTAACCTCCTCCCGCACCCTCATCTCACCCTTCTTAACCCAGCCACCTATACCATAATAGGTCAGCTTACACGCTGCCGCTAACTTCTGCAGGGCTACCCACAGACTGAAAGCAAGAAAAGCAATAGCTGATGCTTTCTCCAGATCCAGACCACTTATCATATCAAAAACTTCCTCCAGTCCTGCTGCGGTCGCCAATTTGTAGGGGGGCATCTTTTACCTGGTGTACGGTAATTTACCTTCCTTTACCTGGTTTACGGTAATTTACCTGGTCAAGCAGCTTTTTGCTGCTACACTCTGACCAATCCCAATCAGCGGTTTTGAATTGCTAAACCCACCCTTCCAGTTCTGACTGGAGGAACTTATAATTAATGATATATTAAAACGGACAAATGGTCTGGATGTGAGAAAATCAATTTTATTGAACTAAAGAAACTACACCACATGATTAAAGTACAACAGTTAAAATTGCTTAACAGGGGAAGGCAGATGGCAAACATGAGGGATAAATGGCTACAATGTTAACCTTACAATTTCCCTTAAATTACCACCCCTTTACTTCTCACTAGGTTGCCTTGTGGAAGGCCAGAAAAATATATGCTCACCACTTGCAATGCTAGCTCCATGCCCTATGAGATCTTCACTGTCCCGAAGTAAAGAAAACACCCCAGTGTTTTAAAAGTTAGCTGCTGGTGTTTTTACTTCTTCAGACAGACTTCCACGCTGTAGAGAGAGGCACACGGAGGCAAGCCAGAGAGAGAGATGCTTCTCAGAAGCTATCTTTATATACCCCAACATTGGGGCAGAGATGTTCCCGCCCAAATCCAAGTTCATCTGGCTAAAACAAAAGGATCCAAACCATCCCCTATTGTCTGGGATGGGTTTCGAATAAAGCTTGGATTGGTCTGAATGTGTCTACATTCTGGGGCCGAAATGTTCCCGCCCACATCCGGAGTTTTCTGGGCTAACAAAAGGGATACAACTGCCCCATTGTCAAGTAATGGGTGATTCAAACCCATTCAATCTTAAACTGTTCCATTTCTTAGTCTAAACGGTCTTTTCCGTAGTTTAGGTGTGTCTCATGGTGTGTGATGGGTATTGAATGGAGTTGGATTACTAGGTAAACAGAAGCCCTTTGTCCTGCGGTCACTGAAACCGCAGCCTAAGTGGATAATCCTTTATGTCAACATAAACAAACATCGATTGCCTCTGAAGGGAAGGGAAACTCCCTTTTTGATTGACACAATCTGGCTGCCACTGCTTCGATCCTCCCCCTTTTCACAGACATCCACGAGCTGCTTGCAAGCCTCTTTGTCCTTGGCCATGCTTTTCTGACGGCCATTTTTAAACCTCTTTGCAATTTACCAAACTCAAGGGTACAAATTTTAATAAAATGTACTGTCTTAAAGTGTGCGAATTTTTCCACAAAGTTCCTCGATTCCGGTGTTGTCCACACGCCGCCCAGCTCAACGCAGCCTTTCTGCGATTCTGGGTATGTTTTAAAACATTGTCCAACCCAGATGCAATTTAAAACACGCAAAGTCTTCGTCCACGATGTAGATTAATATTTCCCGATCTTCGGGGCTGAGGGGATTTTTGCGAACCCCTACAGTCCTTTGTCTAACTTTTGGCGGGCTCGTTTAAAATGATTACAGCCATTTACTTTAACGACTTGTGGAGTGGTTGTCTCCGTGTTTAATGGCCTTGATGTCCTGGTTGTTTGTCATGGATAAAACTTAATTGTCCCCATCCTGACTTGATGGCTACTGTGAGCTGTTACCGATTAAATATGCAGAAACCTAATGGCCTCGATTTTAGGCCGATTCTAGCCTGATCTGTTTCAAGGCGAATGAATGCATATTCTGTGTTTGCTTTGGCTGCCTGGCCCCACAGAATCCTTTCACAGATTCCTGCATTTTAAGTTTCGCTTCAGGACCTGCCTGTCTGCAGGGCCCTGCTTTTAAAATCCTGTCGGTTTTGGTCGTGAGGTTACAGAAGCCATTTTGGGTACCCTGTTTTTAATAACTTGTCCACACAGGGTCCCTTGATCCATAATTTTGGGGAATGCGGGAATTTTGAGATCCCTACACTGTGGTCACAGACCAACTGGACGTTTAAGGAATGGAAGCCCTTTCGGTTGCGGAAATCCTCGGCATTCTCTTGCGGCACACGCAAAGCCACATGTGTGCAGTCAATGGCGCCCTGCACTATGGGGAAGCCCGCTATCATCGCAAAGCCTGTTGCGCGTTCTTGCTGCTTGTCCAGGGTCATGGGGAAAGAGATGTACTCTCGTCTCCTTTTAAAGAGGGCATTTGTTACCTGACAGATGCAGCAATGCACCGCGAACTGGGAGATATTGCCGATGTCCGCAGTAGCGGATTGAAATGAGCCGGTGGCATAAAAGTTGAGAGCCACTGTTATCTTCACTGCCACTGACAGAGACGTCCTGCTCCTCAGTTGAGGCTGCAGATCTGGCTGAAGCAGGTGGCACAGCTCAGTGACCACCTCCTTGCTGAAGCGCAGCCTTTGCAAACACTGCTCCTCAGACATATTAATGTAGGAGAACTGTTGGCGAAAAACCCTGGGAGGGTAAGGTCTCCTGTACAGAAGCCTGTTGGCCCTCCTCCATCTGGCCATGATTGCCACTCTCTCTCTGTGTCTCTGTGCCCTCCGAATATGATGGAGAAGGACAACATTCCCATCCATTGCAGCCCCCATAGTATCTAGGCAATCAAAGTTATGAAGGTCAGAAAGCAAAGTTCCTGCAAAGTTATGGTCAGAAGCCAAAACTACCTCAGACAGCGTTGACTCAATGCAGAAGTCTCTCTTTCTCTGTTTGTCTCTCTCAAAATCTCTCTCTCTCTCTCTCAGAACGAGTGGTGAAAAAATGTCTACCACACAAATGCCAGGAAGAGGCCCCCTTTAAATAGCGCCCTCCCAGCCCCACAGCGACTGGGAAGCGTTCCAGTCAACCTGTCGTTGGTTGCGCCAGGCGGAAAGGAGGGGGGCGCCACTCAATTTCCGTCCCGGGGCGTCACAAGGGCGTTGCACTCTCGAATGATGTCAAGATCTGCGTGCGCAGGAGATCGGGCGGTATTGTTTAGCGCCGCCGCAAAATGTCCGGTCAATTTTGCGAGAGGCGCAGATATCGCCACGCCCGGGCGCTAGTTGGTTTGCGCCCCACTTAGCGCCCTCTTAAGGTGCTAATGGGTGGCGCTACCAACTGAATTTTTCCCCCCAAATGTATAAAATTTAAGGAAATGCAGCTTTGATTTTTTCCTGAGATTCTTACAACTGTGGTACAGTATAGTTTATTTTAAAAGTATTTGCCTCCTGTAATGTTTGACTGACTGGGGGGAGGTGAGATTTAATGCATCTCATTGGAAGCAGTTTCCAGTTACATAGTCTGAGCTCTCCATAATTATCAGTTATCCCAGCAGCATTTTACTGTATGGTTTATAGCTCACCGCTGCTTTCTCCCGGCTCTACGCGCTGTCAACGGCTGCATGCATGAACGTGCTTTGGAGAGAGTGGTAAGAGGACCAGTGACATCCAAAATCGATGAGCATGCATCAATTCAATGTTGCATGCCGATTGATGTCACACTCCTGGTAATTAAAATACTAGAGGCAAGCTCAGGCAACGGCAGCGCTGCCGACCTGGCCAATATGGCGGACATCACGTTCTGCGCCGGAAGTGAGCAGAAATGAGGTAGTTGCCATTTTTTCTACAAAACCGGCCTTAATGGTTGGAGCAAAAGCATTGAATTTCTAGGTCAGGATGTTTTAACTACCTGATTGTGTAGTTTTACTTCAGATTATTTGAGTAATAGTCTGATAAGCTAACAAAAATCATATTTTAAAGCAAACCTCAACACTGATTACAATCTCAGCTGAAAATTAATACTGATTCATGTTGCCAATGTTTTGTTTTAATCTGTTTTGCAATGATGGAAATGGTTACAATTATCTGTATTGCAAAGAGCAAAAGGCAATCATATCCACTTCTTTATCTGTTGTTGGAAAGTTTTTCTTGTTGTATTATAGAACTGTGAATAAAGCCTTGTTAAAAGTTGAATAGCCAGGTGGTGAAGGATAGAATACTAGAGCCTAGAGGGTGGAATTCATTATAGCCCAGGAATGGGCGGTAACTTTTGAAAATGTTGAGAATTAGCGCCATGTGCTAATGCTGCAGACTGCATGCAAAATTAAGTCTCATTGCACAAAGGATTGCTGCGCTAAATCAAGCACTAATGGCCTAGCTCAGTGGTGTTAAATGTGAAGCGCTGACCAATATCAGGTGCAGTCTAATCACAAGTCATCATTGCCACTGGCTCTTTCCAGTTCTTAAAGGGGAGGTTCATTGATGCTGCAGAACCTCATTCTCATCATTGCTGGCTGTGCAGTCATCTCAGATAGCAGCAGCAGGTCAAGGAGAAGGAGCCGGACAACTCAAGCAGCCATAATGATAGCAGATCCATGTCCCAGGGAGAGAACTCGCAGATTCTGCGACCATTCATTGGAGGCATTGGTGTTCGCAGTGGAAAGACGGAGGGCAGTGCTCTACCCAGCAATTGGCAGGAGGCTCTTGCCGCAAGTCTTCCGCACCATGTGGAAGGAGGTAGCCCAGCACATCTCGGGCAGCACTGTGGTCCCCAGGGCCTACACACAGTGCAGGAAGAAATTTAGCGACCTCACTTGGGTGGTCAGGGTGAGTCAATGCTTCAACAAATGCTACATACCACCATCTGAACCATAGTCTGCACACACTGCCCAAAGCACTTACCCACCAACAATCTCTACCTACCAACACTCACACCCACGTCTCACACCTTGCACACAGTCACAGCTTCTCAACTATGGCAGGCACATCAACCAGACACATTGCTCCACACACACTTTCCTTTCTCTTGCAGGCCAAGGTGGCTCACAACAGGAGGGAGCAGGATCGCACAGGCGGGGGACAAGCTGACACCCAACCACTGTCTGAGCTGGAGACTCAAGTGCTGCACATTATTGGGAGCCAGGAGGTGGGCACCGTGGCCACCTTGGTGACAACAATGGTATGTACATCCCTACTCTTTCTTCTCACATTCCACTTCCCCCTCACCCCACAAGCGTTTTGCACTTTCCAGCTAATTATGCTGTATGCATGCATTTCTCCCTTTCTGCCTCCTCCCCGCACCTTAACTTGAATCTATGCCTTTATGCTTTCAAATAATGAACAAGCACCTGAGCAGCCTGTCCCTGAAGGCACCGCTGAGGGCGAGGCAGGAGAAGACGAGGAGGAAGAAGACACCACGTCACTGCATGTCTCACCCACAGGCACCAGCTCAGATACTGGCACTACGCATTCTTTAGAGGCTAGTATAGTAGTTGGATCTGCACAGGGTGAAGCACCAGGGATGAGTGGGCTGCAGCAAAGCCAGGGGGAAAGGGGAGCTCAGGAGCCAGCTCCCCGGAGGACGACTTCGCGCGCAAGTGCTGCTGCACAGGACCCAAATGAGGACCTTAATGGGGAGGCCTTTAGAAGAAGGGTGATGGGCATGCACACGGAGATGATAGGTGCAATGGCAAGGGTGCCCGAGAGCCTCTCGGTAATGGTAAGGAGCGTGGAAGAGTCCACCTCCAACATTGCACAGAGCTCTGCAAACACTATGGAGCCCATCATTTCTAGTCTGCAAAGGATGGTAGACTCCCAGAGAGACCGTGGCGACCCAGACCTGATGCCGCATATCATGGGCGATCTGGCAGCTTCCATTACAGCACAGGTGGAAGCGACGCAACGTCTTAGTGCTGTAATGCAATCTATGCTTGGTGGCATTCAATCTCAGACTGCTCTCATGCAGTCTTAGCTTGATGCAACACAAGCTGTGACTGCTGCCATCGTGGCTGGGTCTACCACCGTCGACCATGGCTTTCACGGTGTCGCAGCAGACACCCAACCACTGTGCTCCAACAGATTGCTAGGAATGCTGAGGTGCTGCCCTGGGGGAGTGGCAGTGGGTCAGTGGAGCAGGAAGCTGCTGCCCTCTCTTAGGATGACAGCATTCCTGCTCCCACCACTGGCACTCCGCCATTGTCCTTGTCACTGCCTGTCATTCAGCCAACCCAGATACTGCTGCCCATGCTAACGTGGTGCAGTCTACAGCCGGGCCTTCCAGGCCCAGAGCTGATCGAGGGCATCCTGCAAGACCATCTGAAGAGTCCCGCACGGACACTCAGCAGCCATCCACCAGCCCTGCTGCAGCCACTGGGCCAACACTTTTTAGGAGCACTAGAGTAGACAAAGGCACAGTAATGAGAGGCACTAAGGGATTGCACAAGGGTGATTAGTTAGTATTTTTGTTGTAAATATGTGTTTACTGATTATTAATTTATTAATTCAGTTTGGATTATTTTGTGGTGTCTCTCATTTCAGCTTTGCATTGTGATATGGCCTGGGGATGTGGTGAGCAATGGGGATCTGGGGTTTAATTTATTGGAACCGCAGTAGGATGATGCGGTCATGGACCACCCTTCCGGAAGGCTGATTGAGTGGCTGCCTCCTCCCTTGCTTCTGTTCCTCATCCCCCTCCTCCTCCTTGTCTCCCTTTTCCTCCTCCTGAGGTGGTCCCGCAATCCCTGCTGACAAGAGCCTCAATACAGCCAAGTTGTGGAGCATACAGCAGACCACGATGAAATGGGACAACCGCTCCAGTGGGTATTGGAGGAATCCTCCTGATGGTCTGCTCGATCATGTTCCTGGTGGCAGCATGGCTCTCATTATATGAGTGCTGGGCAGGGGTGTTGGGGTTGCTGAGGGGAGTCATGAGCCAGGTGGAGAGCTGATAGCCCTTGTATCCGACCAGCCAGCCGCGAACTTGACACGTTGGCTAGAAGAGTGCTGGCACACTAGTCTGGTGCAGGATGAAGCCATCATGTCTGCTGCCAGGAGAGCGGGCATTGACATTGAGGATTCGCTGTGTGTGGTCGCACACCAACTGCAGATTAAGTGAGTGGTAGCCTTTGCGGTTACGGAAGACCTCATGATTGTTATGCGGTGCCTGCAAAGGTGCAGTCAATGGGCAAGCCTGCTATCCTGGCAAAGCCACATGCACATTCTTCCTGCTTCTCTGTGGTGATGGGGAAGGAAATGTAATCCCTTCTCTTACTGTGATCTCATGGATGCAGTGATGGACGGTGAACTGCGAGATGTTCGCTATATTCCCTGTTGCAGAATGAAAGGAACTGCTGGTGAAGAAATTGAGGGCGACGGTGCCCTTGACTGCCACTGAAAGAGCCGTGGTTGACCTGATCTGAGGCTCGAGGTCTGGTTGCAGGAGATGGCAGATTTCTGTGACCACCTCCTTGCTGAAGCGGAGCCTTCTAATACACTGCTCCTCGCTTAATTGGAGGTAGGAGAAGTGCTCTTGAAATACCCTTGGAGGGTAAGGCCTCCTAGTGAGAGCCCTCATGACCCTTCTCCTCCCTCTGGCCATATGTTCCAATCTTTCTCCCTGCCTCCACTCCTTCCACTGTGATTCCTGGAGGGCGAGTTCGACTGTCAGCACAGCCCCATTAATGTAACCAAGCGTAGCACTTTGATATGTTGTGAGAATAAATGTAACTAATTGTTAGTAGCCACAACACTCTTGATACTAAACAACCTTTAAATGACTGAATTGAACTGTTGCACAATGTCAAACTGAAAAGGAAGCAGTGAAATAGCACTAACCTGACAACTGCGACTCATTACTCATGATGTCTTTAAGTAGCGCCCCTGGAGCTTGCATCCACCTGCTTGACACGTTCTCCTTCTGTCGCTGTCGGGACGAGGCATTAAGGCAGGGTGCGACAATAAATTTTGCAGATCGGGCGCCCAGTGAGCGTTGTATGCTCACTGACGTCACGATCTGTCTGGCGCTGAGGTCCCCGGCGGTAATTCTTAGTGGCGGCTGTAAAGTCTGTGGGTTGTTTAGTTAATTAATACACAGACTCCAAGAGTAACTTAAAACAGGACTTTACTATTCGAAGGTCAGGGCGAATCTGCTCAATACTTCCTGACACAGCACTTATATACCGGTGTGGTCACCGTCGGTATTACAGTATACAGAAGCCAACAAAGTAGTGCAACACCTAAAGTAGTTCTCTTAAAGGTGGACGGTTACATACAATAGTTCTCTTAAAGGTAGACGGGTACATACACTACAATCCTCCCTTTTTAGCTTACAACATACTGATTCCCCATTAAACATACATTATAACATATATACAACTTTATGCAAGACAGTTCACAGATTCAGTCTCTCTGGAGGTTTCCGGACTCTGTCCGGATAACGCCTCGGTGGTGTCGTAACTTCCGGCGGGGTAGTAGGTGCTTCTGGCAAGGTCGATTTGGCTTGAAGGACAGTGTCAGGTTCATCTGATTCCAGTATTACCAGATCGGAGGTAGGTGTTCTGGGTATCTCTGTCTCAACATTAACCGTGTAAGGTGGTGGAGTAGGTTGGCCATTTGTGGCTGACCCTATGATCTGGTCAACGTGGCGCCTTATTATACTGTCCCCAATGTCCACCGTATACATCAACGGCCCTAGCCTTTTTCCGATAGTTCCAGGCTGCCATTTCTCGGTACGGTAGTCCCGGGCCAAAACTTGTTGACCTATCTGAAAAGATCTAGTTGGCCTTTCATTCATGCCCTGGAATTGCCGGTTCTCTACGTCCCTTCTGACGTTTGGCTTAAGCAAATCCAGCCGGCATCTTAGTCGTCTATTAAAAAACATCATGGCGGGAGTTTGATTTGTGACCGCATGTGTTGCATTCCTGTACGCCAACAAGAAGCTATCCACCTTATGTTGTAAGTTAATGGCTTCATTACCCATGGCCTTTATGGCCTTCTTGAAGGTCTGGACAAACCTTTCAGCCAATCCATTGGAGGCGGGATGGTATGGGGCTGACGTGTAGTGCTTAACCCCATTGCTCTTTAAGAATTTCTTGAATTCTTCGGACACAAATTGCGGTCCATTATCAGAACAGATCTGTTCCGGCAGCCCATTCCTAGCAAACATGGTCCTTAACACTGTGATGGTTTTTTCCGTGGTGGTGGTGGACATCTTTATTACCTCCGGCCACTTGGAGTGTGCATCCACCGCTATTAGAAACATTGAGTCCATAAATGGACCAGCAAAGTCGATATGTACCCTTTGCCAAGGAGATGAGGGCCACTCCCATGGATTCAGAGGAGCCTGTGGTGGCGCGTTTTGGACCTTCTGGCATCCTAGACAGCTCTTAGTGATTTCTTCGATGTCCCCATCAATGCCTGGCCACCACACAAACGCTCTTGCTAGGTTCTTCATTTTCACTCCACCCAGATGTCCCTCGTGCAGCTCCTTTAACACCTTCTGTTGAAGTTTGGGTGGAATCACCACTCTAGATCCACACATCAGGGTTCCTCGACACACTGACAGCTGTTCTTTTCTCTGCGAAAATGCTGGCAGCGTTGGTTCGCCCTGTGCTGGCCATCCCTCCACCGTTAAATCATAGACTCGTGAGAGAGTCGGGTCATTTTTTGTTTCGTTTTCGATCATCGAATTTGTTACTGGTAGACATTCCACTATGGATGAGTGGAACATCTCTACCGGGTCCACTGTAGTCGCTTCTTCTACTATCGGCAATGGCAAGCGCGATAACCCATCAGCATTTCCATGCTGTTTGGACCTTTTGTATTCGATGTCATACTGGTGTGCCCCAAGTAACACGGACCACCTCTGTAACCTTTGCGCTGTCATGGTGGAAACGGCCTTGTTAGGGTTGAATATGGACACCAACGGCTGGTGGTCTGTCAGTAATGTGAACTTCTTGCCCTGCAGATAATGATTGAATTTCCTTACGCCCCACACAAGGCTGAGGGCCTCCCTATCTATTTGAGCATAATTTCGCTCCGCGGAGGTCAATGATCGGGACGCGAATGCCGCTGGCCTTTCCGAGCCATTTGGTAACTTGTGTGAAAGTACTGCTCCAATTCCATAGGGGGAAGCATCACAAGCTAGACGAAGAGGTAACGTTGGGTTGAAATGAGCCAACACTTCTTCAGAGGTAATCAATGCCTTGCTTCTGCGAAAGGCCTTTTTACATTCCTCACTCCACTTCCATGGTACTTCTTTCCGCAACAGAGCATTCAGCGGATGCAGCACCGTGGATAGATTCGGCAGAAACTTGTGATAATAATTAATCAACCCCAAGAATGATCTTAACTGTGATACGTTTTCCGGAGCGGGGGCCTTCACGACAGCTTCTATCTTGTCAGGTGACTTGTGCAGCCCCTCTCGGTCAATGACATGACCGCAGTACGAGATCCGTTTTTGGAAGAACTCACATTTCTTGCGATTAACTCGAAGGCCATATTCCTTCAACCTAGCGAGCACCAGTTTCAAATTTGTGAGGTGTTCTTCCTCGTCTTCTCCCGTAATCAGGATATCGTCTAAGTAACACTGCGTGCTTGGAATTCCTTGTAATACCTGCTCCATGGCCCTCTGCCAAATTGCTGGAGCCGAAGCTACCCCAAAAACCAGTCTATTATAACGATACAAGCCTCTGTGTGTGTTGATGGTGAGGTACTGACGCGACTCTTCCTCGACTTCCATTTGTAAGTATGCCTGTGCCAGGTCTATCTTGGTGAAGTGTTTCCCTCCAGCCAACGAAGCAAAGGTATCTTCAATCCGCGGAAGCGGGTATTGTACCGTGTGAAGCACCGGATTCACTGTGATCTTGAAGTCTCCGCAGATGCGGACCTTCCCCGGTCCCCCTGGCTTGTTACTTGGTGAAGACTTCATGACGGGAACAATGGGCGTGGCCCACTCGCTCCAGTCCACTTTTGACAGTACCCCTGATCGTTCAAGTTCTTCCAGTTCTGCCTCCACAGCAGGTTGTATCGCGTAAGGTACCGATCTGGCTTTGAAAAATTTTGGGCTTGCATGTTCTGCAATCTTAACCTTTGCTTTAATTCCTCGCAGTGTTCCCAGTCCTTGCTGGAATTCCTCTTTAGCTTCGTCTAATATTCTGGACAACCGTTCAGGTTTGACATCTTCCTTTCCGGAATCTACCGTCATGGTGTTTAGTGAATGCCAGTCTATCTTTATTTTCCTGATCCACTCCCGTCCCAGAAGTGGTGGACCTCCCTCAGGCAATACATACAGGTCCATCCTTTGGTGCTCTTTGTCCTTGTATCTCACCTTGACTTCTATCTTTCCGATGGGGTATACTTTGTGCCCCGTGTATGTCTTCAATACTAGTTCCGTATCCCGTAGGGGAATATGCTTGAATAACTTTTTATAATCATGCTTATTCATGACCGTCAACACCGATCCGGTGTCCACTTCCATTTTCACTTGGACTTTTGCAATCTGTAGTGTGGTCCAGATAGCTTGTCGGTCAGCTTCATTACTCACATTGTGAATTCTCAGACTATCCAGTTCCTTGCAGTTGGAGTGTGAGTCCGAATTCTGTTCTTCCAGACTCTTCCTAGTCACCTCATGTACCTTCCTGTACCTCTTTTGTGGTGACTCATTATTGTTGGTCTTCTTCCCTGACCGGCATACCTTAGCTATGTGACCGAGCTTGCCACATTTCCTACATTCCTGGTTTTTAAACCAGCATTGGTTCTGGTCGTGTGTTGTCTTCCCACAACGATAGCATTTCGTTGTACCCGAAGTAATTTGCTGCACCCTGAGTGCCGCTGCCTTTAGCTGCATTTCTGCCGTTCCTTTCGCTGCGGCTTCGTTCGATGCAGCAATAAGGACAGCCTTCTCAAGTGTAAGATCGTTCTCTTCGAGCAGTCGTTTTTGTGTTTCTTCCTTTGACATTCCGCACACGAATTTGTCTCGCAACGCCTCTGTCAGATTCCCTCCAAACTGGCAGTGTTTCACTAGTCTACGCAGTTCGACCAAGTATTCTGCGTTGCTTTCGTCTTTCCTTTGCGTTCTCGCATAGAATTTGAATCGTTCCGCCAACATCAACGGTGTGGGGTTCAAGTGATCCTTCAGAACAGTCACAATCTCATCGAAAGTCTGATCCGCCGGTTTAGCTGGTGCTAGTAGATGCTTCAAGAGCTCGTATGTCTTCGCGCCCATCGAGTTTAGCAAGGTTATAGCTTTGTCATCTTCTTCTATTTTATTGGCCTCACAATAGATCTCAATGCGTTCCACATACGTGGCCCAGTCTTCTACCTCGGAATTAAAATCGTTGATGTTACCACGCTTAGGCATCTTCCTCTCTTCGTGATAACACCGCGAATTATTTCTTTAAATTTTTTTTTTTTTTCCAAGATGGCGGTTCCCGCGAAAATGGCAGTTTCCCGCGCTTATCTTCTCTCCCCGCCCACTTCAATGGCGGTTCCCCACTTCTGTCTTCTTCTCCACCTAATGGCGGCTTCCTGCGTTTCTTCCCCTGGCGGGAGAGGTACACTTTCCCCACGGGCGACGGCCGCTGGCTTTCAGGTTCACAGCCTGCGCGTTGGCTTCAGTGCTTTCCCTTTTCTCGGCAGGGCAACCGGTGCTGGGTACACCCCGTTGACGGCGAACAGTTTCAGCCACTGGGCTGGCTCTTGCTCAGTTCCCCTTGCTCGGGCCCTGTCTCTCTCCCGCTCGCTCGGCTCTACCGGCGCTGGGTACACCCCGTTGACGGAGAACAGTTTCAGCCGCTGGACTGGCTCTCGCTCAGTCTCCCTTGGTCGGCTCTGCCTCTCTCGCTCGCTCGGCTCCCAAACGCCTCTCCCAGCCGTCTCGCAGTCCGGTGCTTCCCTCCCCGGCTGCGGCTGAGTTTTTATATCTTCCCGCGCCTACGCCCCCGGTCGCAGCGCTTCGTGGCTTCGGTCGCTGCCCGGCCTTTTTCGCCGGTTGCGGTCTAGCTGTCTCACGACGCCGTTGCGTCCCCAGCCTGTCTGTACCGCGGCTTCCTTGCTCCACGCTGCCCCAGTCTCAGCGCCTCTGGGCCCGACTTCTGTCCGGCTCCTTTCCCCCTCGACTGTGGTCGAGTGCACCGCCCTTATCCTCCGGTTATCCTTTTTACTTTTCCCTTACTCACAGTCACCGTGGCCGCCTTGCTTCTCGTGCTGATCGGCTCACTCCTCACCGTGGCAGAAGGGACAGTCAGTGCCTGTTGCTGATGGAAGTCTTTGTCTCTGAATTCTTCCTCCTTTCCAGCTCTGCAGACTCGAGTTTTCTCCCAGCAGAATGACGAGGGCGGTTGCCTCTTCTCGACGCTCGTTAACTGCTTCGGAATTATTGTTGCCGCAGGGTACGATCGGACTCGTCGCCACTGTAAAGTCTGTGGGTTGTTTAGTTAATTAATACACAGACTCCAAGAGTAACTTAAAACAGGACTTTACTATTCGAAGGTCAGGGCGAATCTGCTCAATACTTCCTGACACAGCACTTATATACCGGTGTGGTCACCGTCGGTATTACAGTATACAGAAGCCAACAAAGTAGTGCAACACCTAAAGTAGTTCTCTTAAAGGTGGACGGTTACATACAATAGTTCTCTTAAAGGTAGACGGGTACATACACTACAGCGGCGCTACAGGGGGGCCGGATTTGCCGTACGTTGCTGGATTCGCCTCGCCATGGCGCTACTACATTAGCACCCCATTAGTGCCCCCACCAGGCGCTAACTGGTGGCGCTAACCAACTGAATTTTTTCCCCTAGTCTTTAGTTGCTTGCTAGCCTTTATTTACAGAGACACGCATTACATAATGTGCACCCCTAAGATAAACTTGCATCCACTTCCTGAGCCTGCTCCATATATACAAACACAAAACTGTCCCCAATTAATACCCACTACCTGAAAATAATTAGCACCCCATTGAAATACACCACTTGAATACAATTAACAAGTCTGACTGTAGGATAAATTTATATTTGCAGTAGCTTTAGAACATTTGGTGCAGATTTTTTTAACTAACCCCACCCTCAGTGCTAAGAAGCCAGGGGCTCTACTTGCAATTTCCAGCACCTGCATTATTTGTATAGTATAGTTGCCAACATTCAGATATTTTTATTCCCAAGATATTCCTAAATAGGAATGGACCACAGTAGTATTTCACACTATTCCCTGAATAATGCTAGATTTGGTAAATAGCACAACTGAGCGCTCTATCCAACAAAGTCCAGTCTTGCAAATCTCTTTTTTCCACTTTTCTCTTTTTCTTGTTTTAATGTTCTAAATTCATTTAAAAATACTCTTTCATTTTTTCCCTCACTCCCCCAGTTTTTCTCCATCTGGCCTTTTTCCCTGTTGTAAATTGGTTCCACTTCCATTGGCCCATTCATTGCAAACACCAAAATAAATACATTAAAACAGTTTAATTTCAAACTGAAAAGAAACAGCCTACAGTAGAATAGCTCTGTTATGGATGGTCCTTTTTAAATTCCTCTCACCAGCTCCAGTGGAGTGGGCCTTTGGCGTAGCGGTAGCATCCCCGTCGCTGGGCCAGAAGGCGTAGGGTTTCGAACCCCGCTCCAGACAGTCCCGGCAAGTGGAGTCGGAGCTCTGGCTCTAAATTCTGGGTTGACATCCAGCAGTGATACTTGCGTCCGTGGGTGTGGGTGGCCCCCCCCCATCGTATGGGTTGTGGGAGCCCGTAAAACCCTCCCGCCATAGGACTAACCACCCTAATGGCTGGTACGAAGATGGTTACGGTCACGGAAGGAGTGTTAATCGCGGCCAGAAATCCTCCCACCACTTCATACAGTTCTCCAAAGGGAACAGTATGAAGACACATACGACGACGACCAGCTCCAGTGGTTAGGACAGGGCAACAAATATTTTGTTCTTCTCTCATTGAGTAAAAACAGGCACAGATCCCTAGCAGCCAGCCAATCATTATTGAGTTTATTTAAGGACATCACTCTCTATTCCCTCCCCTCACCAGGAAGACAAATTTACAAACTAAAAACAATGTTTTGTCAACTTTTTATTAATACTCTACCTGTGTTTTTTTAAGTTATTTGCTTAAAGTAGGGTGACCATATTTTCTAAACCGAATATGAGGATGCAAAGGGTGTGAGCAAAGCAAAGTAGCCAGGATGGAAAATGTAGCTTGCGCAGCGTAGCGAGGCAAATTTTTTAGCAGCCTATATTTCAGCAGTTCCACATATAAACACACGGATGTGACATCACATTATTGAAGCACATTCAGACACAGTTTATAAATACAATAACACTGTTGAGGAAGGTCTGTTTTTCATACCCACTGTCTACACCGCAGGCTCTTGCTGACACCGCTCCTTTTGTCTCTGCTGTGCTTGAGCATCGCTGACCTTTTTTTTCCAAAAATAAAAATGTCATACTAACGGAATCATTGGGCGTAACCGTCACCGACCGACCAATCGGCTTCCGAATTGCGACCATTTCAAATTGTGGTGGGTGGGGGGGTGGTGGGGGGGAGGATGAGATGACAAAACCAGAAGCCCACTGATCAATCAGCTCGCGACCACCTGTGGTTCAAACTGGTACATCCCGTGGCGAAGGAAGAGGGGAGAAATAAGTGAGGATTTGGTTGTCGAGCGAGGCTGGATCAGGACTGCAACCAAACTCGCTGGTGGTGCATGCCCACCCCTCAACGCTCATTTAATGTGGACGCCAACGAATAGACTAGCCCCTTACACTGCTGGGCCCATCTCAGGTCTGGCCACCCGATCAATTGGCGCGCATAGTGATCGTGATTGACAGGGGGTGCCTGGGAAGGAAATGTGTAATCAAGTACTGTGTATGTGTGTTGTATGTCATATTACAACACGAGAAATTAAAAGTTCGTGTATTCAGGGACGAGTTTCGTGAACCGGAGACTCTTCCGGGGACAATGGCTGGAATTTTCCTTACCTTGGCGGGTCCGGTGCGGGCAGTGGACGTGGCGGGCCCCAACCCCGCTGCTGGCTCCACCCCGCTGCTGAAAATGAACTTACCTTAGATGGAGCGGGTCTGGTGACGTCATTCATGATACATTTTCAGCCAGGATCCTTAAAGGGACCCTGGCTACATTACATTTAACATTTAGCCTAAAAAAGTGGGTGTTGAATATTTACCCTACAATGATATAATAAAAGTTATATATGAATGACAAAGAAATATTTAAATAATATTATCGTTCAGTAATATGACACCATCTACAAATATGATCAAGAACATAATTTAAAAAGTACATTAATTGGGAAGTTATTGGGGCTTTAGTCACAAATCTATAGACTTTTATACCAGTAACTGGTACAAATAAAAGATGTGTGTATTATAGGTAATACATAAAATTAAGCAGATTTTAAATGTAATTGTAAAGGGGTGGATTTACAATCTTATGCAAGTTCAGTGGAAGAACTGTGGAATCCCTGACAAACAGTGTAAGTGGTGATTACAATGTGTTTCTGGGATTTCTGCAACTCTTCCATTGAAATTAACAATGGACAAGTGAGAGAATCTCCACAGAAATTCACCCCCAAAGTCTCAGACTGAAAAATTAAATTAGTCATATTCAGGGACTAAAAGCAAATTGAACTAGTGGAATGAGTGATGAGAATGAAATTGTTACGGTTGATGACTTGATTTAATGTGTAACTGGACAATCACAGTATACTGTGAGAAAAACCTGACCGGAAACAACACAAAAATTTATTTAAATGGTATATGTCATTTTTTATAGTGCAGATCAATTCACTGCAATTACTGTTGATTTGGAAGGCAACAGCCAAGAATGGCCAGTGAAAAAATGTATTTCCCTTACCATCCAGGGTAGGATGGGTACCTTCAGCACTCGCATCCCTTCAGGAATTCCTGATTTAACATTTACCAGTAGCTTTTCAAGTAGAACAGAATCATTAAACGGGAAAATAGAGATGCGTGCAATAAGGGCACAACAGTTATAATGGGTGACTTTAATCTACATATAGTTTGGGCTAACCAAATTAGTAATAATACTGTGGAGGAGGAATTCCTGGAGTATATACGGGATGGTTTCCTGAACCAATATGTCGAGGAACCAACTAGAGATCAGGCCATCTTAGACTGGGTATTATGTAATGAGAAAGGATTAATTAGCAATCTTGTTGTGCGAGGCCCCTTGGGGAGGAGCGATCATAATATGATAGAATTCTTCATTAAAATGGAGAGTGAAGTAGTTGACTCAGAGACGAGGGTCCTGAATTTGAATAAAGGAAACTATGATGGTATGAGGCATGAGTTGGCTAGGATGGATTGGGGAATGTTACTTAAAGGGTTGGTGGTGGATAGGCAATAGCAAACATTTAAAGATCGCATGGATGAACTACAGGATTTGTTCATCCGTTTGGCATAAAAATAAAACAAAAAAGGTGACTCAACCGTGGCTAACAAGGGAAATTAGGGATAGCATAAGATCCAAGGAGAGGACATATAATTTGGACAGAAAAAGCAGCAAACCTGAGGATTGGGAGCAGTTTAGGATACAGCAAAGGAGGACAAAGGGATTAATTAAGAGGGGGAAAATAGATTATGAGAGTAAGCTTTCAGGGAACATAAAAACTGACTGTAAAAGCTTCTGTAGATATGTGAAGAGAAAAAGATTGGTGAAGTCAAGCGTAGGTCCCTTGCAGTCAGAATCAAGGGAATTTATAATGGGGAACAAAGACATGGCAGACCAATTAAATACATACTTTGGTTCTGTCTTCACAAAGGACACAAATAACCTCCCAGAGATCTCGGGGAACATAGAGACGAGAGGGAGGAATTGAATGAAATCAGTATTTGTAGGGAAATGGTGTTAGGGAAATTGATGGGATTGAAGGCCGATAAATCCCCAGGGCCTGATAATTTACATCCTAGGGTACTTAAGGAAGTGGCCCGAGAAATAGTAGATGCATTGCTGGTCATCTTCCAAAATTCTATAGACTCTGGAACAGTTCCCATGGATTGGAGGATAGCTAATGTAACCCCACTATTTAAAAAAGGTGGTAGAGAGAAAACAGGGAATTATAGACCGGTAAGTCTGACATCGGTAGTGGGGAAAATGCAGAGTCCATTATAAAAGATGTAATAGCAGAGCACTTGGAAAACAGTGACAGGATTGGACAAAGTCAACATGGATTTACAAAAGGTAAATCATGCTTGACTAACCTACTGGAATTTTTTGAGGATGTAACTTGTAGAATAGATAAGGGAGAACCAGTGGATGTGGTGTATTTGGACTTTCAGAAGGCTTTCGATAAGGTCCCGCATAAGAGATTAGCATGCAAAGTTAAAGCACACAGGATTGGGGGTAAGGTACTGTCTTGGATAGAGAACTGTTTGGCAGACAGGAAGCAAAGAGTTGGAATAAACGGGTCTTTTTCCGAGTGGCAGGCAGTGACTAGTGGGGTACCGCAGGGATCGGTGCTAGGACCCCAGCTATTCACAATATATATAAATGATCTAGACGAGGGAACTAGATGTAATATCTCCAAGTTTACAGATGACACAAAGCTGGGTGGGTGTGTGTGCTGTGAGGAGGATGCAGAGAAACTCCAGTATGATTTGGACAGGTTGGGTGATTGGGCAGATGCATGGCAAATGCAGTATAATGTGGATAAATGCGAGGTTATCCACTTCGGTGGCAAAAACAGGAAGACAGATTATTATCTGAACGGCAATAGGGGAAGTGCAATGAGACCTGGGTGTCCTTGTGCACCAGTCGCTGAAGGTAAGCATGCAGGTGCAGCAGGCAGTTAAGAAAGCAAATGGTATGTTGGGTTCATAGCGAGAGGATTCGAGTACAGGAGCAAGGATGTCTTGCTGCAGTTGTACAGGGCCTTCTCACAGGACTAGACTGACTAGATGCAGGAAGGATGTTCCCGATGGCAGGGAAGTCCAGAACCAGGGGTCACAGTCTAAGGATAAGGGGTAAGCCATTTAGGACTGAGATGAGGAGGAATTTCTTCACCCAGAGAGTGGTGAACCTGTGAAATTTGCTACCACACAAGGCAGTTGAGGCCAATTCATTAAATATATTCAAGAAGGAGTTAGATATATTTCTTAAGGCTAAAGGGATCAAGGGATATGGGGAGAAAGCAGGGACAGGGTACTGAATTTGGATGATTAGCCATGATTTCATTAAATGGTGGAACAGGCTCGAGGGGCCGAATGGCCTACTCCTGCTCCTATTTTCTATGTTTCTATCAATCTGTTAGCTGATATAATCAACATGTTTTTGTTTTGATTTGTTTTTCATGCTGTCATGTAATCAGCTGGAACAATGGCCATGGACCTCATGCCTCAGGTTCACAGATGTGGTTCCCGAGCTGCGTGAATCCTGTGGCCATGCAGGGAAATTAAAAAAGTTAGTGAAAAAAGGCTATTAAGTGCCTGTAAACTACCTGATAATCATCTCAATTGCGTCCCCCACTGCTGTCGGTCGGTTCGGCTCCACGATGACAGATGCGCCTGTGGGAAAGGCGCGTGGGAGCAAGATGACAGTGGGTTGCCAGCCCGCTGTCAAACATTACAACTTTGCCACCTGACCTGCCACCGATCTTGCCTGCTACCACCCTGGAAAATTCAGCCCATTGTTTGCCCTGGGACACAGTACCTCAACTGGGGACTGTCCCCGGAAAATGGGGACGTATGGTCGCCCTAGATTAAAATCTCAAATCAACGAACTTGCTTGTACTTATGTCATTTATGCTTCTTAGTATTTTAAGGACCTGTTTCTCAACCATATTTTCAATGAAAACAAATTCATCTGTTAGTCTCTCCTGTTTCAGTGTTAATGCAGGTGAATCCCTTTTTTATTGCAGCGATTCATATAAGTCAAAAGATAATCAAAACAAGGGAAAATATAAGAATGAGACAGTTATGATTCTTGACAAGTATGACACTGTAATCTACCAACAAAAGCTAGGCATATTATTGAATGGCTTCCACTGTTTAATTTTAGTTGGGGTGAGTTGCCCTTTAAAATTTAAGGGTGAAATATTAGTTTGAGGTTTCAGTGTAGTGAAATTGAAAAGAAAATGAATTACAACAAAGAATTTAAGCCACTATTGTGAACAGCATATTTTACCAGAACCTTTAATTCACAATAGCCACTAATTTAAAACCATAAACAGTAAAACATGTCTTTAATTAGCAGATGTCAAAAGAGTGGTTGAATTTTCATGAAAAGAAAAAGACTTGCATGTATATAACGCTTTTCATGACCAATGAAGTACTTTTGAAGTGGAGTCACTGTTGTAATGTAGGAAATGCGGCAGCCAATTTGCACACAGCAAGCTCCCACAAACAGCAATGTAATAATGACCAGATAATCTGTTTTTCTTATGTTGGTTGAGGGATAAATATTGTCCAGGTCACTGGAGATAATTCCCCTGCTCTTCTATGAAATAGTTTTTTTTTATTTGTTTATGGGATGTGGGCGTCACTGGCAAGGCCAGCATTTATTGGCCATCCTTAATTGCCCTTGAGAAAGTGGTGGTGAGCTGCCTTCTTGAACCACTGCAGTCCGTGTGGTGAAGGTGCTCCCACAGAACTGTTAGGGAGGGAGTTCCAGATTTTGAGCCAGCGACGATGAAGAATCTGCGATATACTTCTAAGTCAGGATGGTGTGTGACTTGGAGGGGAACTTGGATGTGGTGGTGTTTCCATGCGCCTGCTGCCCTTGTCCTTCTAGGTGGAAGAGGTCGAGGGTTTGGGAGGTGCCACCGAAGAAGCCTTGGCAAGTTGCTGCAGTGCATCTTGTAGATGGTACACACTGCAGCCATGGTATGCCGGTGGTGGAGGGAGTGAATGTTTAAGGTGGTGGATGGGGTGCCAATCAAACAGGCTGTTTTGTCCTGGATGGTGTCAAGCTTCTTGAGTGTTGTTGCAGCTGCATTCATCCAAGCAAGTGGAGAGTATTCCATCACACTCCTTACTTGTGCCTTGTAGATGGTGGAAAGGCTTTGGGGAGTCAGGAGGTGAGAGCCTTGGCACAGAATACCTAGCCTCTGACCTGCTCTTGTTGCCACAGTACTTTTGTGGCTGGTTCAGTTAAGTTTCTGGTCAATGGTGACCCCCAGGATGTTGATGGTGTGGGATTCGGCAATGGTAATGCCGTTGAATGTCAAGGGGAGGTGGTTAGACGCTCGCTTGTTGGAGATAGTCATTGCCTGGCACTTCTGTGGCGCAAATGTTTCCTGCCACTTATCAGCCCAAGCCTGAACGTCGTCCAGGTCTTGTTGCATGCGAGCATGGACTGCTTCATTATGTGAGGAGTTGTAAATGGCACTGAAAACTGTGCAGTCATCAGCGACCATCCCCATTTCTGACCTTATGTTGGAGGGAAGGTCACTGATGAAGCAGCTGAAGATGGTTGGGCCTAGGACACTGCCCTGAGGAACTCCTGCAGCAATGTCCTGGGGCTGTGATGATTGACCTTCAATCACTACAACCATCTTCCTTTGTGCTAGGTATGACTCCAGCCAGTGGAGCGTTTTCCCCCTGATTCCCATTGACTTCAGTTTTACTAGGGCTCCTTGATGCCACACTCGGTCAAATGCTGCCTTGATGTCAAGGGCAGTCACTCTCACCTCACCTCTGGAATTCAGCTCCTTTGTCCATGTTTGGACCAAGGCTGTAATGAGGCCAGGATCTTAGTGGTCTTGGCGGAACCCAAACTGGGCATCAGTGAGCAGGTTATTGGTGAGTAAGTGCCGCTTGATAGCAATGCTGATGACACCTTCCATCACTTTGCTGATGATTGAGAGTAGACTGATGGGATGGTAATTGGCTGGGTTGGATTTGTCCTGCTTTTGTGGGCAGGACATACCTGGGCAGTTTTCCACATTGTCAGATAGATGCCAGTGTTGTAGCTGTATTGGAACAGCTAGTTCTGGAGCACAAGTCTTCAGCACGATAGCCGGGATGTTGTCGGGGCCCATAGCCTTTGCTGTATCCAGTGTGCTCAGTCGTTTCTTGATATCACATGGAGTGTATCGAGTTGGCTGAAGACTGGCTTCTGTGATGGTGGGGACCTCGGGTGTAGGCCGATATGGATCATCCAATCGGCACTTCTGGCTGAAGATGGTTGCGAACACTTCAGCCTTGTCTTTTGCACTCACGTGCTGGGCTCCACCATCATTGAGGATGGGGATATTCATGGAGCCTCCTCCTCCCGTTAGTTGTTTAATGGTCCACCACCATTCACGACTGGATGTGGCAGGACTGCAGAGCTTTGATCTGATCCTGTCTATAGCATGCTGCTTCCGCTTTTTAACATGCATGTAGTCCTGTGTTGCAGCTTTCCCAGGTTGGCACCTCATTTTTAGGTATTCCTGGTGCTGCTCCTGGCATGCTCTTCTACACTCCTTATTTAACCAGGGTTGGTCCCCTGGCTTGGTGGTAATGGTAGAGTGAGGGATATGCTGGGCCATGAATTTACAGATTGTGGTGGAATACAATTCTGCTGCTGCTAATGGCCCACAGTGCCTCATGAATGCCCAGTTTTGAGCTGCTAGATCTGTTCTGAATCTATCCCATTTAGCACGGTGGTAGTGCCACACATGATGGAGGGTGTCCTCAGTGTGAAGATGGGACTTCGTCTCTACAATGACTGTACAGTGGTCACTGCTACCAATACTGTCATGGACAGATGCATCTGGAACAGGTAGATTGGTGAGGACGAGGTCAAGTAGGTTGGTTCTCTCACCACTTCTCGCAGGCCCAGACTGGCAGTTATGCCCTTCAGGACTTGGTCAGCTTGGTCAGTAGTGGTGCTACTGAGCTACTCTTGGTGATGGACATTGAAGTCCCCCACCCAGAGTACATTAAATGCCCTTGCTACTCTCAGTAGTGTCATGGGATCTTTTATATCCACCTGAGAGAGCAGACAGGGCCTTGGTTTAATGCTTCATCCGAAAGACGGCAACTCCAACAGTGCGGTCCTCACTCAGCACTGTACTGGAGTGTCAGCCTATCTTTATGTATTCAAGTCCCTGGAGTGAGTGTTGAACCCACAACCTTCTGATTCAGTCGAGTGTGCTACCAACTTTGCCACAGTTGACACATCAGCCCAGTAGGATATTCTGACACTCTACAACAGCAACAACTTGCATTTTTATAGCACCTTTAACATAGTAAAACATCCCAAGGCGCTTCACAGGAGTATTAAAAGACAAAAAAATTGACACCAAACCATATAAGGAGAAATTAGGGCAGGTGACCAAAAGCATGGTCAAAGAGGTAGGTTTTAAGGAGCATCTTAAAGGAGGAAAGAGAAGGAGCAAGGCAGAGAAGTTTAGGCAGGGAATTCCAGAGCTTAGAGCCTAGGCAACAGAAGACACGACCACCAATGGTTGAGCGACAAAAGTAGGAGCTGTATTGAATTTTTTAAGTACTCAATTAAAGAGTGGTGTGCAAACAATGAATTGAATGCACACCTTGTTAAATTTGCTGAGCTGTGACTCATTGATTTAGTCAATATCACAGCATTCTTTGTGATGATGATAAATTTCCTCCTGGATTTGAAGGTACATATGATTAGACCATATTGATGGCTTGCATTAAGCAGGGCTCAACAGAATTTAAGGTGATAGAACAACTGTATCAGTATACTTTCATTGAATAGCATTACCTATTAAAATGTAAAGCATATGATTATATTTATGGGAATGGAAGACTAGTATGCATAATCAGCTGGATAAATCTCAGGAGATATTATTCAACTATTCAAGATCCTTAAGGGAATAAATAGAGTATGTTAGAGATTGTCATGAACTCTTGAACTGGGCTTCAGCTTAGAGGAGGGAAGGTGCACCGTCAGTATAGATTAAACTACTTTACTCAGTTGAACAAACGGGCCAGATAGACAGTGGATACAGATAGTGTGGAAAAATTTAAAGGAGAATTGGACAGATATTTGAGGGAGTGGCTGATTGAAAGCTATTCACTTTTGGGACCAGCCAGATAGACTGCATAGTTTTTCCCATTACTATGCTTTCCTACATTCCTATAAAGAAATACTCAAGGTTCTTGGATTTTATTTTAAAAACCTTGGCCTAGATTTTCAGTATAGACAGTTTTGGGGTGCTAACCTTAGCGCCCGCCCGAAGTTAGCGCCCGCCCCAAAGTAGCGCCCCGTTGCCGGAAATTCAGTGGCTTCGCCCTAAGAGGTTGGTGGAGCGCTAAAAGAGGCGTTCCACTACTATCTTTAGGCGCTAAGCCGGCGGTGGAGAGCGCAACACCCGAGCTCGGGCGCAGCGCACGGCAGACAATCTGGCGCCAGTGAGCTCTTAAAGGGGAAGGGTGCATGTGTTTTTTTCAAAGGGGAAAATGAGGATGATGAGGATGAGGATGAGGAGGATGAGGATGAGGATGAGGATGAGGATGAGGATGAGGATGAGGATGAGGATGAGGAGGAGGAGGAGGAGGAGGAGGAGGAGGAGGAGGTGGTGGTGGTGGTGGTGGTGGCCGGAAACATAAATAGACCGTTCACAACAACACACTGGATACTTCCACACAACACATGCAGAGTGCCTTTTATAGGAGTGCCCTTTAATTTGCGCTCCCCAGGGTGTGTTGCGTTCCATTTTGCAAACGCTCTGGACGCCAGCCGCACAATGGGGCGGTCCGACTGAAGTTTGGATTCGGGGCGGCCAAAGGGCGTTGCACGAGGATGTGACGTCATTTTCTGCGCGCGCATCCGGGCGGCCGCTAAACTTTGCGTCGGCGCTAACGGGCAACTTAATTTGGGGCGGGGCGCAAACTGCGCTGCGCCCAGGCGCTACACGCATAGCGCCCGAAAATCACTTCTCTTAAGGCGCTAACTGCTGGCGCAAGCAACTGAAAATCTAGCCCCTTGAATTTTATATTGCATTTACCCACAATCTGTTGTGTTCTTTCCATCAATGTAGCACCCAGTAAAATCGAATATCTACTACCTGTTTAAAACGCAAAAGTGAAAAAGGGCAGATTTTCCATTCCTCTGATAACAAAACTTGTACTTTGCTATTTTTTAATTGGGGAAATTGTTCTTGCACACCATTGTATAATTTTGTATATGTTTAGCTACTTAATGGTTCCTGCACAGTTCCTTTACTAACGTTAATTGTGTTAAGAGGCTTTGTTCCCTTTCAGTAAACTGTGACTGGTGGTACACATTCATACAGGCCTCACAAATAGTTAATATTATTTTTCTTCCATTACAGATGCTTTAACACCATCAGGCAATTTTCTTTGTACATGGAAATCATGTATCATGTAAGATGAAAAAGTTTCCCATTTGAATGTATTTCCTTGCTTCAAGAGTTGGAAATACCCATGGGACTAATTTACAATATAACAAAAAGATAAAGAAAATGTAGATTTTTTAGTCGATATTTTTATACTGCAATGCCTGATGCAGTTATCCAATATTCTGCATTCAGTTCAGATATACAGTCATTTAACCAGCATCAAAAGTGCAGCAAACAATTCTGCAGATTAGTGATAGTCTTGAGTGAGCTAAGTAGACAAATAAAGTATTACGGCTAAATTCCTTTGACCATTTCTGTTACTGTAAGTGTTGTGGAGCTGGACTTCTGCCTACCAATCTGACCCAGCTATAATCCCATCCCAAATCTCGATAGAGCGACTTTTAGTGTTCCTTGGGCATCAGCCTCAAAGGGGCCAGGAATTTCTCAACAGCATCTTTCAGCCTGTCAAGGCGGACTGTTCCCTCTGAGGAACTGCAGGAATTTTTTTTTTTAATGTGGATTTTAAATTAGCCATCAAGAATCTGGCATTTTCTATACTTTTTAGCCCAATTTCCACGAGGATCTTAGCCTGGTACGCAGGCTGACTTTGCGGTGGGGGTACTGTAGGCAGATCTAGTGGGATTTGTGATAGATGATGTAATTTTACCAGTCCGGCCTATTCTGATGATGTCTGTGTAAATGAGGACACCTGCCCTTAATTCTGGCAGACATTCATAATATCCAAAGATGTCTCCTGCATCCTTTCCTGTACTATGTCCATCTCCCCTATCACTCCTTGTGCTTTCCAATCCTCAGTGGCTCCTCATCCTTCAAAAAGTCTTTGTCCTCATCTACAAGTCTCTCCATGGCATTATCTCTTCATAATCCGCAGCATCTTACTTGTCAGCATGCACTCATAATAGGTTGTTATTGTAGTCTGTGGTTGATGCCTTCATATATAGTTCAACTGAAGCTGCTGCTTATCATCTACCCATCTTTAGCACTTTGTAACTTCTGATGCTTTCTTTGTTTTATAATTCATTGGTTGTATTTGGGCTTATGTTCAATTATTGCCGTTTACAATACAACAACTGGACAAACAAACTGCGTCTCTTCGAAAAGTATATAAAACTGTTTAGGATTCTGTAAAATTAAATCATAATTTATACACTACAGTTATCTTTTTACAGCAGCAAAGATACAGTGACCAAACTGTAATTTTATAGCTCTGAAATTATGCTGTGGGATACTACTATACAGCTACGTTATTAAAAAAAAAAGTACTGGAGAAATTAACGGGACTGAAAGCCAATAAACCCCCAGGACCTGATGGCCTACACCCTAGGGTTTTATATGAGGTGGCTATAGAGACAGTGGATGCATTGGTTGTCATCTTCCAAAATTCCATAGATTCTAGAACGGATCCTGCGGATTTGAAGGTAGCAAATGTAACCCCACTATTTAAGAAAGGAGGGAGAGAGAAACGGGGAACTACAGATCAGTTAGCCTGACATCCATCAGTAGCAGGAAACATGCTAGAATCATTATTAAGGAGGTGGCAACAGGGCACTTAGAAAATAATAATAGGATTACATAGAAACATAGAAACATAGAAGATAGGAGCAGGAGTAGGCCATTCGGCCCTTTGAGCCTGCTCCACCATTCAATGAGATCATGGCTGATCATCTAAATTCAGTACCCTGTCGCTGCCTTCTCCCCATATCCCTTGATCCCTTTAGCCTTAAGAAATATATCCAACTCCTTCTTGAATATATTTAATGAACTGGCCTCCACCGCCCTCTGTGGCAGAGAATTCCACAGGTTCACCACTCTCTGGGTGAAGAAATTCCTCCTCATCTCAGTCCTAAATGGCTTACCCCTTATCTTTAGACTATGACCCCTGGTTTTGGACTCCCCGGCCATCAGAAACATCCTTCCTGCATCTAGTCTGTCCAGGCCTGACAGAATTTTATAGGTTTCGATGAGCTCCCCTCTCAATCTTCTAAACTCCAGTGAGTATAAGCCCAACCGACCCAATCTCTCCTCATACGTCATTCCTGCCATCCCAGGTATCAGCCTGGTGAATCTTCGCTGAATTCCTTCCATGGCAAGAATATCCTTCCTCAGATAAGGCGACCAAAACTGCACACAATACTCAAGATGTGGTCTCACCAAGGCCCTGTACAACTGCAGCAAGACATCCTTGTTCCTGTACTCAAACCCTCTCGCTATGAAGGCCTGGTTCTCCCTTATCTATTTTACCAGTTACATCCTCAAAAAATTACCTTTTGTAAATCCATGTTGACTTTGTCCGATCCTGTCACTGCTTTCCAAGTGCTCTGCTATTACATCTTTTATAATGGACTCTAGTATTTTCCCTACTACCGATGTCAGGCTTACCGGTCTATAATTCCCCGCTTTTTCTCTACCACCTTTTTTGTGTAGTGTGGTAACATTAGCTACCCTCCAATCCATGGGTACTGTTCCAGAGTCTATCGAGCTCTGGAAGATGACCAGCAATGCATCTACTACCTCCAGGGCCACTTCCTTAAGTACCCTAGGATGTAGATTATCAGGCCCTGGCGATTGGGCAGCGTCAACACGGATTTACGAAAGGGAAATCATGTTTGACAAATCTGTTAGAGTTTTTTGAGGCTTTTTGTTTTTTAAAATTTATTTATGGGATGTGGGCGCATTTATTGCTCATCCCTAATTGCTCTTGAGAAGGTGGTGGTGAGCCGCCTTCTTGAACCGCTGCAGTCTGTGTGGCGAAGGTATTCCCACAGTGCTGTTAGGTAAGAAGTTCCAGGATTTTGACACAGCGAAGATGAAGGATCGGCGATATACTTCCAAATCAGGATGGTGTGAGACTTGGAGGGGAACTTGGAGGTGGTGGTGTTCCCATGTGCCTGCTGCCCTTGTCCTTCCAGGTGGATGAGGTTGCGGGTTTGGGAAGTGCTGCCGAAGAAGCCTTGGTGAGTTACTGCAGTGCATCTTGTAGATGGTACACACTGCAGCCACGGTATGCCAGTGGTGGAGGGAGTGAATGTTTAAGGTGGTGGATGGGGTGCCAATCAAGTGGGCTGCTTTGTCCTGGATGGTGTCGAGCTTCTTGCATGTTGTTGGAGCTGCACTCATCCAGGCAAGTGTAGAGTATTCCATCACACTCCTTACCTGTGCCTTGTAGATGGTGGAAAGGTTGTAACTAGCAGAATAGATAAGGGGAAACCAATGGATGTGGTGTATTTGGATTATCAGAAGGCATTTGATAAGGTACCACACAAGAGGTTATAAACACAATTAAGGCTCCTTGGATTGGGGGTAATATACCCAATCCACCATGGATTGAGGATTGGTTAAGGGACAGAAAACAGAGAGTAGGAATAAACGGGTAATTTTCAGGTTGGCAGGCTGTAACTAGTGGGGTACTGCAAGGAGCAGTGCTTGGGCCTCAGCTATTCACAATCTATATCAATGATTTGGATGAGGGGACCAAATGTAATATATCCAAGTTTGCTGATGATACAAAGTTAGGTGGGAATGTAAGTTGGGATGAGGGTGCAAAAAGGCTTCAAGGGGATACAGACTGGATAAGTGAATAGGCAAGAACATGGCAAATGGAACATAATGTGCAGAAATGAGAAATTAGCCGCTTTGGTAGAAAAGCAGAGTATTTTTTAAATGGTGAGAGATTGGAAAATGTTGGTGCTCAGAGGGACCTGGGTGTCCTTGTACATGAATCACTGAAAGTTAACATGCAGGTACAGCAAGCAATTAGGAAAGCAAATGGTATGTTGGCCTTTATTACAAGAGGATTTGAATATAAGAGTAAAGACGTCTTACTGCAATTATATAGGGCCCTGGTGAGACCACAGTTGGAGTATTGTGTACAGTTTTGTTCTCCTTACCTAAGGAAGGATATACTTGCCATAGAGGGAGTGCAAGGAAGGTTCACCAGACTGATTCCTGAGATGGGGGGATTGTCCTATGAGGAGAGATTGAGTAGACTAGGGCTATATTCTCTCGAGTTTAGAAGAATGAGAGGTGATCTCATTGAAACATACAAAATTCTTACAGGGCTTGACAGGGTAGATGCAGGGAAGATGTTTCCCCTGGCTGGGGAATTTAGAACCAGGCGTTACAGTCTCAGAATAAGGAGTCGGCCATTTAGGACTGAGATGAGGAGAAGTTTCTTCACTCAGAGGGCAGTGAATCTTTGGAATTCTCTACCCCAGAGGGCTGTGGAGGCTCAGTCGTTGAGTATATTCAAGACAGAGATTGATAGATTTTTGGATGTTAAGGGAATCAAGGGATATGGGGATAGTGCAGGAAAGTGGAGATGAGGTAGAAGATCAGCCATGATCATATTGAATGGCGGAGCAGGCTCAAGGGGCCGAATGGCCGACTCCTGCTCCTATTTCTTATGTTCTTAATACCCCATATTTTGCCAGAAGCGTTAACCTGTGTAAAAGGCAAATGCTTCCATTAAACCAGCAGAGAGGAATTTCAGATGAATGGTTTAAATGATTGTTTGCTCATTTTCCATGGCATA
This sequence comes from Somniosus microcephalus, assembly GCF_052327205.1. Classification (NCBI taxonomy): domain Eukaryota; kingdom Metazoa; phylum Chordata; class Chondrichthyes; order Squaliformes; family Somniosidae; genus Somniosus; species Somniosus microcephalus. The sequence goes on along the minus strand of NC_140987.1, from coordinate 185,623,077 downwards.
ATTTCAGATGAAATTAGTTGATAATGTCAAGCTACTTGACCAGGTTACAATTACAGAGACAACAAACAGCATTTACAAAGATCTGGACCAATTAAGATAATGAGCAAAGAAATGACAAATGGATCTTAGTGTAAGCAACAGGAAACAACAAACATGCACAATGAGACATTCGCAGAAAGTTTCCACTCAGTGTGAAGCCATCATCAACAAAATTAATCAAATACATTCGTGCTGCCTATTAATTAAAATGATTGATGCGTGCAGCCCAGCAAAGAGAGTGCTGCTGAATGGCTGAGCACTCAGCAGTGAGCCCAAGTTCATGTGAGACTAACTCTATTTAAAGCTAGCCTAAACTTTTAAATGCAGTCTGCACATCTTAAAGGGGAGGTGTTATGCCCGACATGTTCAGGGAGGCCTATCTGCGGCCGGGGCAGCACAAATTAAAGGGGAGGTGCCAGTCAGCCATTTTTGTTGCTGGCCGCCTGCCAGCACCTGCCCCCGTTGCTGTCACCAGCCTCCTGTGAAGGCCCCCCCCTGCCCCCGCAGGGTGCCGGCTGCGCTCTGTTACCGGCACTCCGATCCCTGGTGGCCCAGCTGGGCCCCGGGTCGCGCTGTGTAAGGCCCCTCCCCTTTAATAAGGGAAGGTAGGCCTGCAGTACCGCGGTGCGACGTGCCACAGAGCATGGCACTGCGGCACATAGTGCCGCAATATTCACTCGCAGTGCCCCAAGAGGGAGGCGGAGCGCTACCAGTGAATTCCAGGCACGGGGGCATTAATTTCTTCGGGAAGTAATGCCCCGGAAAAGTTAACGCCCCAAAGGGAGCATGACCCAATTTTGCCCCCAATGTGTTTTCATTGTTGATAAGATATTGAGATCTTTAAAATACTGGGAGACAGAAAAGTATAAATGTATTTGACTATCCTGACCAGCTATTTTAAAGTTTTCTATTCTCACACAAATGTTGAAATAAACACTAATATTACAGTAATAAAACTATAGAAATACCAGAAATAATCAGGATTACTGTAATTAATCCTGTATAATTATAAAGTGCACTTAAAATGCAAGTTTAACATTTTAAAAATCACTTTACCTCTGCTCATCTCATTAAAGAAATAAATTGCATTTATATAGCACCTTTCAAGCCATCCCAAAGCTAAGTCCGAAACTAAAGTCTTAAACTTAAATAAAGGCAATTACATAGGTATAAGGAGTGAGTTGGCTAAGGTAGATTGGAAAAATAGATTAAAAGGTATGGCGGTAGATAAGCAGTGGCTAGCATTGAAAGAAATATTTCATAATTCTCAACAAAAATACATTTAATTGAGAAACAGAAACTCCATGGGAAAAGTGATCCAACCGTAGCTAACTAAAGAAGTTAAGGATAGCATTAGATTGAAAGGAGAAGCTTATAATATTGCAAAGAATAATAGTAAGCCTGAGAATTGGGAGAGTTTCAGGAACTACCAAAGCTTGAGAAAACTAGCAAGAAATATAAAAGCGGATTGTAAGAGCTTCTACAAGTATGTAAAATGGAAGAGAGTAGCAAAAGTAAATGTTGGTCCCTTAGAGGCTGAGACACGGGAAATTATAATGGGGAATAAGGAAATGGCTGAAACGTTAAACAAATATTTTGTATCTGTCTTTACAGTAGAAGACACAAAAAGCATACCAAAAATGGTGGGTATCCAAGGGTCTAATGAGGGTGAAGAACTTAACGTAATTAATATAAGTAGAGAAAAAGTACTAGAGAAACTAATGGGACTAAAAGCTGACAAATCCCCTGGACCTGACGGCCTACATCCTAGGGTTCTAAAACAGGTGGCTGAAGAGATAGTGGATGCATTGGTTTTGATCTTCCAAAATTCCCTAGATTCTAGAATGGTCCCAGCAGATTGCAAGGTCGCAAATGTATCACCGCTATTCAAGAAAGGAGGGAGAGAAAAAACATGGAACTACAGACCAGTCATCGGGAAAATGCTGGAATCCATTGTTAAGGAAGTGGTATCAGGGCACTTAGAAAATCATAACATAATTAGGCAGAGTCAACGTGGTTTTATGAAAGGGAAATCGTGTTTGACAAATTTATTACAGTTTTTTAAGGATGTAACTAGCAGGGTAGATAAAGGGGAACCAGTGGATTTAGTACATTTGGATTTCCAAAAGGCAGTCGATAAGGTGCCACATAAAGGTTATTACACAAGATAAGGGCTCATGGGATTGGGGGTAATATAGTAGCATGGATAGAGGATTGCTTAACGGACAGAAAACAGAGAGTAGGGATAAACGGATCTTTTTCAGGTTAGCAGGCTGCAACTAGTGGGGTTCCACAAGGATCAGTGTTGGGGCCTCAGCTATTTACAATCTATATTAATGACCTAGATGAAGGGACCGAGTGTATTGTATCCAAGTTTACTGACGATACAATGCTAGGTGGGACAGTAAGCGGTGAGGAGAACACAGAGTCTGCAAAGGGATATAGATAGACTAGGTGAGTGGGCAGTGAAGTGGCAGATGGAGTATAATGTAGGGAAATGTGAGGTTATTCACTTTGGTAGGAAGAATAGAAAAACAGAATATATTTAAATGCTGAGAAACTTTCAAATGTTGGTGTTCAGAGAGATTTGGGTGTCCTCGTGCAAGAAACACAGAAAGCTAGCATGCAGGTACAGCAAGCAATAAGGAAGGCAAATGGCATGTTGGCCTTTATTGCAGGGGTTTGGAGTAGAAGAGTAAAGAAGTCTTGTTACAATTGTACAGGGGCTTGGTGAGACCACACCTGGAGTACTGTGCACAGTTTTGGTCTTCTTATCTATGGAAGGATATACTTTCCTTGGAGGCGGTGCAACAAAGGTTCACTAGATTGATTCCTGAGATGAGAGGGCTGTCCTATGATAAGAGATTGTATAAAATGGGCCTATACTCTCTGGAGTTTAGAAGAATGAAAGGTGATCTCATTCTGAAGGGGATTGACAGGGTAAATGCTGAGAGGTTGTTTCCCCTGGCTGGAGTGTATAGAACTAGTGGGCATAGTCTCAGGATAAGGGGTAGGCCATTTAAGACTGAGATGAGGAGGAATTTCTTCACTCAGAGGGTTGTGAATCTTTGGAATTCTCAGAGGGCTGTGAATGTGGAGTCTTTGTGTATATTCAAGGCTGAGAGAGATAGATTTTTGGACTCAAGGGGAATCAAGGGATATGGAGATCGGGCAGGAAAGTGGAGTTGAGGTTGAAGATCAGCCATGATCTTATTGAATGGCGGGGTCGGCTTGAGGGGCCATATTACCTACTCCTGCTCTTATTTCTTATGTTCTTATGTTCAAAGCGCTTAGCAGCCAATGAAGTACTTTTTGAAGTGTAGTCATTGTTGTAATGTAGGAGACGCTGCAGCCAATTGCGGATAGCAAGCTCCCACAAACAGTAATGAAATTAATGGTCAGATAGACTGTTTGAGTGATATTGATTGAGGGATAAATATTGTCCAGGACACCGGGGGGAACTCCTCTGCTCTTCTTCGAAATAGTGCCATGAGATTTTTTACATCCACCTGAGAGGGCAGACGGGGGTTTCGGTTTAACGTCTCATGTGAACGACGTCACTTCTGACAATGCAGCATTCCCTCAGTACTGCACTGGAGTCTCAGCCTAGATTATGTGCTCAAGTCCTGGAGTGGGACTTGATCCCGAGACCTTCTGACTCAGAGAAGAGACTGCTGCCACTGAGCAAAGCCAGACACCTTTCCCAATTTTCTTTATCTTAATTTTACTTTAATTTGACTTTACTTTTACTTTTTGTTAATAACCTATATAATCTAATCAATTTTTAATCGAAGAAAATGACTTTAAAACACTTTATTTACCTTTCTCTCTGAACCTTTCAGGATCCATTCTCCATTTTGGTGGTGAAAGCTGAATCCGGAAATATTGGCAATTGAAACTTGCAATAATTTCAAAGCCCTAACCAGATCAATCTTTTATATTTTCACATCAAATAGAGGCTTACTTTCACTGTCACTGTAATCCACCTTCCTGATTTCCTAGAAGAAATACTCCAAACTGGGTTCCTACATCACATAATAGAATCAGATGTTTTTGCATGCAAGAGATTTATTGTAATGATAAAGGACCTATTGTTCCATTTATCATATAATACATGTTAAACAAGATCAGTATGTGTTTATATTTAGTAATAAGCCATAGCAATTTAAACAAAAAATATTGGCCACTTTTTACTTTATAGTTTCTTGTAAGAAGTTTACACTATGGGGGAGGTTATAGCAAAATTGTAAACATGAGAATAAAAAGCATATTTACAATCTATAAAGAGTGATTTCGTGATCCAGTGCTGCCAGCAGGGAGCACATTTTGGAGAATTGTTTTAGGTTCATTAATTCCAATAGGCAGCAAACCACAGGTTGTCTTCGAGCAATTTCTTGAGATGCGTTCTCTGCAAATCTACTTCCCGTTGGATCATGGAATCACCCCAGTTGTGCAATGGATATCTCCCACCTACATTGTATTTTTTACTTCATTGCTCCTGTCCGTTGCCCTTGTAGCAGTGGGCAGTGTAATGGGGTGGGGGGAAAGGATTCTTCAGATATCCTTAGTAGCAAAGATAGTCTATTCCCTTCACTGGCATTGAGATTGCAAAGACACCATTGCACATCTTGAGCTGAATCTTAACTCCCAAAAACGGGTGGGTTGGAGTCTTGTCAGAGGTTAAAATGCAAAATATCTGAAACAGAAACCCAAGCTGCCTCGAACCCACCCAATTCCAGTTTTAATGGAGGCAGGACAAGAGGCAGACGACCAATTGCTCACAGGAAGCGAGTTGGTCATTTAAATATTATAACGAGGCTGCCTGCCTTCATTTTAACAGTCATTCTATTTTTAACACATGTCAGCTGGGTTTCCCAGGCCTCAGAAACCCAGCAGCTGAAAGCAGACAAGAAGGGCTGAATCCATGAGGCAAGAGATGTCGGGGAACATAGGGTCTAATGAAAGGGAGGAACTGATAGAAATCAGTATTTGTAGGGAAATGGTGTTAGAGAAATTGATGGGATTGAAGGCCGATAAATTCCCAGGGCCTGATAATCTACATCCTAGGGTACTTAAGGAAGTGGCCCTAGAAATATTGATGCATTGCTGGTCATCTTCCAAAATTCGATAGACTCTGGAACAGACTGTGGATTGTCGGGTAGCTAATGTTACCCCACTGTTCAAAAAAGATGGTAGAGAGAAAACGGGGAATTACAGACTGGTAAGCCTGACATCAGTAGTGGGGAAAATGCTAGAGTCCATTATAAAAGATGTAATAGCAGAGCACTTGGAAAACAGTGACCGGATCGGACAAAGTCAACATGGATTTACAAAAGGTAAATCGTGCTTGACTAATCTACTGGAATTTTTTGAGGATGTAACTGGTAAAACAGATAAGGGAGAACCAGTGGATGTGGTGTATTTGGACTTTCAAAAGGCTTTCGATAAGGTCCTGCATAAGAGATTAGCATGTAAAGTTAAGGCACATGGGATTGGGGCAAGGTATTGGCTTGGATAGAGAACTGGTTGGCAGACAGAAAGCAAAGAGTTGGAATAAACGGCTCTTTTTCCGAGTGGCAGGCAGTGACTAGTGGGGTACCGCAGGGATCGGTCCTTGGACCCCAGCTATTCACAATATATATTAACGATTTGGATGAAGGGACTAAATGTAACATTTCAAAATTTGCTGATGGTACAAAGCTAGGGGGCAGTGTCAGTTGCGAAGAGGATGTAAAAAGGCTTCAAAGGGATCTCAACAGGCTCAGTGAGTGGGCGAGAACATGGCAGATGGAATATAATGTGGATAAATGTGCAGTTATCCACTTTGGTAGAAAAAACAGAAAGGCAGAGTATTTCCTAAATAGTGAAAGATTGAGGAATGCAGATGCTCAAAGGGATGTGGTTGTCCTTGTGCTTGAGTCACTGAAAGTGAATGACCTTCATTACAAGAGGATTTGAGTACAGGAGTAAAGAAGTCTTATTCCAATTATATAGGGCCTTGGTGAGACCACACCTGGAGTACTGTGTACAATTTTGGCCTCCTTACCTAAGGAAGGATATACTTGCCATAGAGGGTGTTGTGTATGTACCTTTAAGAGAAGAACTGATTCTACACTGCAGTACCGGCAGTGACCACCCCTGTATATAGAGTAACATAGAGATAGGAACAGGAGTAGGCCATTCGGCCCTTCGAGCCTGCTCCGCCATTCAATGAGATCATGGCTGATCCTCGTCTGAGATCATAGCTGATCTTACCAGTTCAGTACCCCGTCCCCGCCTTTTCTCCGTAACCCTTAATCCCCTTAGCCTTCAGAAATATATCCAATTCTCTCTTGAAAATATTTATTGAATTAGCCTTCACAGCCCTCTGTGGCAGGGAATTCCACAGGCTCACCACTCTTTGAGTGAAGAAATTCTTCCTCATCTCTGTTTTAAATGATTTGCCCGCTATTTTTAGACTGTGGCCCCTGGTTCTGTGCTCCCTGGCCATTGGAAACATTCTCTCTGAATTCAGCCTGTCCAGGCCTGCCATAATTTTATATGTTTCGATGAGATCCCCTCTCAATCTTCTAAACTCCAGTGAGTACAAGCCCAAACTATTTAATCTCTCTTCGTAGGTCATTCCCGCCATTCCAGGTATCAGCCTGGTGAATCGCCGTTGCACTCTTTCCATGGCAAGAACATCCTTCCGCAGATGGGGCGACCAAAACTGTACACAATACTCCAGATGCGGTCTCACCAGCACCTTGTACAGCTGTAGTAAGGTATCCCTATTCCTATACTCGAACCCCCTTGATATGAAGGCCAACATACCATTTGCCTTCTTAATCGCCTGTTGCACCTGCATGCTCTCCTTCAGTGACTGGTGCACAAGAACACCCAGGTCCCTCTGCACTTCCCCATCTCCCAATCTATTGCCATTTAGATAATAATCTACCCTCCTGTTTTTACCCCCAAAGTGGATAACCTCGCATTTATCCACATTATAGTGCATCTGCCACGTATCCGCCCATTCCCCCAACCTGTCCAAATCGCACTGTAGCCTCCTGACATCCTCATCAGAGCCCACCCCTCCTCCTAGTTTAGTGTCGTCAGCGAATTTGGAAATATTGCATCCAATTCCCTGATCCAGATCATTTATATATATTGTGAACAGCTGGGGTCCCAGGACAGATCCTTGCGGCACCCCGCTGGTCACTGCCTGCCACTCTGAAAACGAGCCGTTTATTCCAACTCTCTGTTTTCTATCCGCCAGCCAGTTCTCTATCCACGTTAATACTTTGCCCCCAATCCCATGAGCCTTAATTTTGCATGACAATCTTTTGTGTGGAACCTTATCGAAGGCTTTCTGGAAGTCAAGGTACACCACATCCACTGGCTCTCCCCCATCTATTTTACCAGTTACTTCCTCAAAAAATTCCAGCAGATTAGTCAAACACGATTTACCCTTTGTAAATCCATGTTGACTCTGTCCGATCCTTTCCCCATTTGTCAAGTGCTCCGCTATTTTATCCTTAATAATGGACTCTAGCATTTTGCCCACAACCGATGTAAGGCTTACTGGTCTATAATTCCCTGCTTTCTGTCTACCCCCCTTTTTAAATATTGGGGTAACATTAGCTACCCTCCAATCCACGGGTACTGTTCCCGAGTCAATGGAGTTCCGGAAGATGATCCTTAGAGCATCTGCTATCTCCAGGGCCACCTCCTTAAGTACCCTAGGATGTAGTTTATCAGGCCCCGGGGATTTGTCGGCCTTCAGTCCCCTCAACTTACCCAACACCATATCCCTAGAGATACTAATTTCTGTCAGCTCCTCCCTCTCATTAGTCCCTATGTTTGCCGATATTCCTGGGAGGTTATTTGTGTCCTCCTTTGTGAATACAGAACCAAAGTATGAGTTTAATTGGTCTGCCATTTCCTTATTCTCCATTATATATTCTCCCGAATCGGACTGCAGGGGACCGACTTGGGATTTTACCAGTCTTTTCCTCCTGATATACCGATAAAAGCTTTTGCAGTCTGTCTTTATTTTTGCTGCAAGTTTACTTTCGTATTCTATTTTCCCCTTCCTGATTAATCCCTTTGTCCTCTTCTGCTGTATCCTGTACTGCCCCCAATCTTCCGGTCTGGTGCTTTTTTTGCCAGTTGATATGCCCTTTTTTTTGATTTTATGCTGTCCCTAATTTCCCTCGTTATCCACGGTTGAGTCACCTTTTTAGGTTTATTTTTATGCCAAACCGGTATAAACATGTTCTGGAATTCTTCCATTCTATCTTTGAATGCTTGCCATTGTCTATCCACTGTCAATCCCCCCAGAAACACCACCCAATCAATCTTACCCAATTCCCGTCTCATACCCTCGTAATTCCCTTTATTTAAGTTCTGGACCTTAGTCTCTGATTCAATTTCCTCACTCTCCATCTCGACTGAGAGCTCGATCATATTATGATCGCTCTGACCCAAGGGGCCTCGTACAAGAAGATTGGTGATAAGTCCCTTCTCATTGCACAATACCCAGTCTAAAATGGCCTGATCTCGAGTCGGCTCCTCGACATATTGGTCCAGATAACCGTCCCGAAAACATTCCAGGAATTCCTCCTCCTCAGAATTTTTACTAATTTGGGTAGTCCAATCAATATGTAAATTAAAGTCACCCATGATGACAGCTGTGCTCTTATCGCACGCTTCTCTAATTTCCCTTTTTATGCCTTCCCTCACCTCCATATTACTATTTGGAGGCCTATATATCACACCCACTAACGTTTTTCTCCCCTTGCTATTTCTCATTTCTACCCATACAGATTCCGTTTCATCCGAGTTAATATCCTTCCTTTCCATTGCATTAATCCCCTCCTTTACCAGCAATGCTACCCCACCTCCCCTACCTTTTTGCCGATCCTTCCTAAATATTGTATATCCCTGGATGTTAAGTTCCCAGCCTTGCCCACCCTGCAGCCACGTTTCTGTAATCCTATTCTGTAATATATAGCAGGCTTCTGTACTTCAGTCTTAAGTTATCCTCTGTGCAGCTGCAAGCACGAGCAGAGGGAGCAGCCAGACTTTGGAGAGTGGATTAAAGTGGTGGTCCCCTGACCAGGAAGAGGAGGAGAACGTTGGACCACCACCACCAACTCCACCATCGTTACATCAACGGAGGTGCCTGGAGAGAGAGGACAGAGGAGGAGAAGGAGAAAGGAGGCCTACATCAACATCAACCAGGGGAGAGGCCTTTCTATCACTGCCTCCCCAATTTGGCTTCCACTTCAGGAGAGGGAGAGAGGGGAGAGAAACCAACTGCTTGAAAGGAGGGAAGAAAACTTCATCCGGAACATCTACAGGTGGGTGTTATTTGGGGCACTCTCCCAAGACTTTGTATTTTAGGTGGGGGGAGAAAAGAAGAAGCAAGGCCGGATCATCAAGGGGTGTAGTGTGTGTGCTCTTGTTAAAAGCTAGGCCACACACACCACTAATTAGCATCCCTTCTATTGCCTGCCCTGGGAGAGCTTGGAGCTGCCCAAGGTGAAGTCCTTAATTTAATTTAATTACATCGTTAAGACCTGTTGCAGGACTAAGCCTGGGCTTCTACAGCTTTTCCAGGTGAAGACGTCTTCTCCCCCTGCCAGAAGACCACCATCACCAAAGACTTTTTCCATCGGAGAGTGCAACCCTGCCTACACCCACCCACCATCCTGAGTGGCAACACTGCCCTTTGCGGCCTCCCTCCTTCCCACCCCCCCACCTCTCTCTCTCTCTCTCTCTCTTTGTCTCTCTCTGCCTGTCTTTCTAAGGCACCTTAGTTTCATCTATTTTATTAATTGCCAATTGAGCAGAGGGGCGAGGGCTCCTCTCCCAATTTAAATCAATAAGGAGAGAGGTGTGTCCTCATTTTAATCAGCTCCCTCTGCTCAATAGAGGACAAAAAAATATATATATACACCGAGGCCATTAACACCTTCAGGCCTGTGACTTGGGGTGAGTGTAGCCCTTAAAAAAAGCACCCCAGAATGGCGACTGCATCTTCGCCGGTGGCGGGGCCAGCCGGGACCTATGCGAGAGTGGTAGCCACAGCCACAGCTGCTCCCGCTGTTCCTGCTGCCCCGTCACCTTTTCGATTAATAACAAAAAAGCTTGGGGTGAAGAGCTACACTCACCCCACTATGACCATCGAGGCCTGCGTCAAGGCCATGGCTGGGGTTGTCGGCCCCTCAGCCATCGTCGCGGCCTCGAAAATGTATGGGAAGGCTGTGTTCTTCCTGGGGTCGGAGCGGGCGGTGTCCCTGGCTGTCGCCAAGGGGCTCACCGTGGGCGGGACCTTCCTGCCGGTGGATCCTCTCGAGGCCACCGCGCAGAGGATCATCATTTCCAACGTCCCGCCCTATGTTCCTGGTGAGCTCCTCCTTCCCCATTTGCGACAACTTGGGGAGGTGAGGTCGGGGATCACGCCCATCCCGCTCGGCTTCCGGGAGGCCAGCCTTCGCCACGTCTTCTCCTTCCGGCGCCAGCTGTTTATCCAGCTGGCGCGGGAGGAGGACACTGAAGGGGCGTTCGTCGTCCTCCACGAGGGGACCGCCTACCGTGCCTTTTGGACGTCGGACGGTGTGAGGTGCCATGCCTGCAGGGAGGTGGGGCACATCAGGAGGAACTGCCCTGCCTCCAAGGCCGCCGGATCATCTCGTGCGGCCGAGGCTGGCGCCGCCGCCGCCGCCCTTCCCCCCGGATCTGCCCGCGCGTCAAGTACGTCTGATGCGCGGTTGACGTCGGGGGCCGATGCCACCAAGGCCTCCGGCGGGGGGAAGGGAGCGTGTCCGGCCGGAAAGAAGGCGCGGGGAAAAAAGAAGCACCTTAGGGCAGGCCCCCCCGTGGATGGTGAGCCCTTGCCCCTTGAGCCCCTTACACCCGCGCTCCTCGCGGAGTTGATCAGGGCAGATGTGAGCGGGAGGGGCCCCGTGCCCGAGCCTGTGGCCGCAACCGCCGCAGCGGTAATGCCAATACCTGCGGCCGGGCTCGGGCCCGAGGAACCCGACAAACCTGCTCCGCCGGAGGGAGTCGAGGAGGAGGCCTTTGCAGACATGGAGGTCTCCCTCGCTCCCTCCGTGCTAAAAAGAAGGCGCGACCCCCTGGATGAGGAGGAGGACCGGGAGGAGGAAGGTCCCTCCGAGCAGGGGGAGTCGTCGCCCGCCGCGGGTACTGCGCCCCCCCGCCCCCCCAGCGCTGTCGTCATCACCAGCGATCGGCAGCGGTCGCCTGTCCCTCGGGAGGCTGAGGCAGATGTGTCTGTCTAGCACGTGCCTCCCGGGGATGGGGATGAGACCCTGCCCGTGGGGGGGGTTGCGGAACAACCCGCGGCAGTAATTGAAGTTGACCTTTTATCGGTGTCGTTACCCCTCGCCGGGTCGGGCAGCCTGGGGGCTGGGTCGGGCGAGCTCGAGGATAATGAGCTCGCCCAATGCGACCCGGACGTCTCCCAGGGGATGCTCGTCCTGGTAGAGCTTTTAATTCAAAACCCCCCATCCGCTGGGTCGGAGGTTGGTGGCGGGGAGGAGGATGGCCCCCTGGCTGCGTCTCTGGTGCCGGACGTACTGGAGGAGCTGGAAATTGTTCTCTCCCCGGTTTCTCCGGTCGTTCCGGCGTCTGAGGCGGAGGGGAGCTCTGAACCGCCGCCGTCTTCTGGCCCGGCACCCCTAGAGGAGCCCAGGGAGAAATCCTCTGCCGCCGATCCTGGGGGTGGGATCCGGGCGGAGGCGGGGCTGGCTGGCGCGGCCGAGTCGTTCGCTTCGCACTGCGCGGCGGACGGGTCGGCCGCTGGTGACGACCCCCTGGAGGAGGATGGGGACTCGGTGATGGGCACGGAGGACGATTCGGACTCCAGCGCCGACGTGGCGATGGATGACCTCGTGCCCCTTGCCGAGTCTCCCCTCATTTCCGTAAGGGAACTCCGGGATTTTATGGCCACGTGCCTGGGTCAGCGCAATAAGGTCCGGCTGGCCCTCGACAGGTGGTCGGAGCTGGCGCTGCTCATCGATTCCGTCCGCGCCGCCGTTAAGATCTTGGGCGCGGACGAGGGTGTGAACCCGCTCGAGCTGCGTCGGCTCACAACATTTCTCACTGGGCTGCTGAGGAAGTGGCGGCGGACCAGCGGCTGCGCTTCCTCGCCCCGTTAGGTGTAGGTAGAGGTTGCACTATGCTTCTGACATGAAGATAACCATAGCCAGCCTCAACATCAACGGCAGCAGGGAGGCGCGCCGCAGATTCAATAACTTCTCGGTCCTTCGGGACGGGAAGTATGCGGTGTGCTTCCTGCAAGAAACCCACACCGTTCCGGGAGACGAAGCCACGTGGCTCCTGGAGTGGCAAGGAGGGGTCAGCATGAGTCACCTCTCCAACAATTCCAGCGGGGTGGCTATCTTGCTGGCCCCGCATTTTCAGCCGGAGATCTTGGGGGTCAAGGAGCACGTGCCGGGCCGCTTGCTCCAGGTCACTGTTCGCCTGGGGGGCGTGCCGCTCCATCTAGTGAACGTGTACGCCCCTCAGACCAGTGCGCAGCAAGTGCGCTTCTTCGAAGAAGTGTCCGCTCTCTTGGGCTCCATCGACGTGGGCGAGTGCGTCATCCTCGGGGGGGATTTTAACTGCACCCTCGAGGCGAGGGACCGTTCGGGTCCCCCGCGAAGCCCGGCGGCGATGGAGAAGTTGAGGGACCTGGTCGGGTCCTTCGACTTGGTGGACGTCTGGCGAAATCTCCACCCCGACTCCAGCGCCTTCACTAGCGTGAGGTCTGGGGGAGGAAGGTCCAGAATCGACCGCCTCTACATTTCCCGGGCGTGCGTCTCCTGCGTTCCGGCAGCTTCCATGCGGCCGGTGCCGTGCACGGACCACCACCTGGTGTGGGCGGAGCTCGCTCCGCTGCGCGCGCGGGGGGGGTCCGTGTACTGGCATTTTAACAACCTGCTGCTGGAGGACGCATGGTTCCGGGATTCGTTTCGTCGATTCTGGGCCGACTGGAGAAGGAAGCAGGGGGGCTTCCCCTCCTTGAGGCTATGGTGGGATGTGGGCAAGGCTCACATCCGTCTCTTCTGTCAGGAGTACGCGAAGGGGTCGACCAAGAGGCGGGAGGCCCGGGTCGGGCGGTTGGAGAAGGAGGCGCTCGACCTGGAGTCCCGTCTCGGTCAGGTCGTCGAGGACCCGGCCCTGCGGAAGGTGTACGAAGAGAAGAAGGGCGCGCTGAAGGACCTGCAGCTCGTCGGGTCCCGAGGCGCGTACGTGAGGTCGCGGATCCAGCTCCTGCGGGACCTGGACCACGGCTCCCCCTTCTTCTACTCGCTGGAAAAAAGACGGGGGGTCCGTAAGCAGCTCTTGGGGCTGCTGGCCGACGACGGATCTCTGGTCTCAGATCCGGAGGGAATCAGCGCGGAGACCCGCGCCTATTACGGAGCTCTGTTCTCTCCGGATCCGTCCAGCGAGGATGCGCGCAGAGTTTTGTGGGAGGACCTGACGAAGGTTGGCCCGGAGGGCGCCGAAAAATTGGACGCTCCGCTAAGTCTGGCGGAGCTGACCGGCGCCCTCCGCCAGCTCTCTAGGGGAAAGTCCCCGGGGCTGGACAGGCTGACCGTGGAGTTCCACAGGGCGTTCTGGGACGTCTTGGGGGGCGACTACGTGCGGGTCCTGGGGGAAAGTTTGGCGACCGGGGAGATGCCCCTCTCTTGGCGCAGGGCGGTCATTGTCCTGCTGCCTAAGAAGGGCGATCTCCGCCTCCTTAAGAACTGGCGCCCGGTCTCCCTCCTCAGCACGGACTATAAAATCTTTGCCAGGGCCATGTCTGCTCGCCTTGGCACCGTGCTGGCCCACATGATCCACCCCGACCAGTCCTACACGGTCCCGGGCCGGACCATCCACGATAACATCCATCTGGTCCGGGACCTGGTCCACCACTCCCAGAGGGCTGGTCTGTCGGTCGCCTTCCTTTCCCTGGATCAGGAGAAGGCGTTCGACAGGGTGGATCACGAGTATCTCTTCGGGACTCTGCGCGCATTCGGGTTCGGGACGCATTTCGTCGCCCGGATCCGACTTCTGTACGCCGCCGCGGAGTGTCTGATTAAAGTTAACGGGTCCTTGACGGCGCCCCTTCGCTTCGGGAGGGGGGTGCATCAGGGATGCCCCATGTCCGGTCAGTTATACGCCATTTGCGTGGAGCCTTTCCTGCGCCTCTTGCGGAAGAGGTTGACGGGACTGGCTCTGCAAGGGCCGGGCGTGGAGGTGGTCCTCTCGGCTTACGCCGATGACGTGCTCCTCACGGTCACGGATCCCGCTGACTTGCGGAGGATGCGGGAATGCCAGCAGATTTACTCGGACGCATCCTCCGCCAAGATCAACTGGGAGAAATGTTCCGGGCTCCTGGTGGATCAGTGGCGGGTGGACTCCCTGCCGGAGGAGTTCAGGCCTTTCGCCTGGAGCACCACGCACCTCCTCTATTTGGGAGTCTACCTTAGCCCTGCCGAGGACGCTTGGCCGGCGAACTGGCAAGAGCTGGAGGCCAAAGTCACCGCTCGCCTAGGACGCTGGACAGGACTGCTCCGAGTGTTGTCCTACAGGGGTCGAGCGCTGGTCATAAACCAGCTGGTGGCCGCCATGTTGTGGTACCGGTTGGTCACTTTGATCCCTCCCCCTGCGTTTGTCGCCAAGATTCAGAAGAAGCTCATCGACTTCTTCTGGGACAAAAGGAAGCACTGGGTCTCTGCCGCGGTTCTGTGTCTCCCGCTTAGGGAGGGCGGTCAGGCGCTGGTGTGCCTTCGCACCCAGGCTGCGACTTTCCGTCTTCAGACGCTGCAGAGATACCTGTACGTCGAGAATCCTCCGAGATGGTGTGCGCTGGCGACGTTTTTCTTCCGCCAGCTGCATGGCCTCAATTACGACACGCAGCTCCTGTTTGCGAAAGTGGGCAGCAGGCGTGCCGGCCTGCGGGAGCTGCCTGTCTTCTACCAGGAACTACTATGGGTTTGGAACTACGTCGCTTCCAGGCGGAGCTCTCCCCCGTCAGGAGCGGCGGCTCTCCTTCGGGAGCCGCTGCTCAGGAATCCACACCTCCACGAACACGGGTTCGGGCGGCTGGTGGAGGGTAGGGCTGTGGCTGGCAAGGTGACCAGAGTCGGGGACCTGCTCGATGGCGGAGGAGCGGGCTGGATGGCGCCGGAGGAGCTGGCGCGGCGCCTGTCCTGGGCCAACGTCCGGCTCGCGGTCGAAACCATCGAATCGGTAAAAGTGGCACTGGGCCCCGACTCCACTAGGTGTATCGAGGCGGCTCAAGCACGTGGGGCGATCCCGTCCGAGCTTACCCCCGTTCGGACGGAATTCCTCATCGGCGCCCGGCCCCGAAACTCCCCTCGGGAACCGGCGCCTCACAACTTGAGCCGTCTCGAGGAAATACCCTCCGTGCCTTTTCATTCCACACGGAGGGGTTTCCTGTACGGGCTGCTCCTGCACACTCTCCACTTTGCCATCTTCGTCTACCGTCCGGACACGCCTTGGCGTGGCGTTTTGCCGACCGGCGGTAGCGGAGGTCCCCAATGGAGGGCTCTCTATGCGGGAGTCCTCCCTTGTTCCATCGGGGACTTGGCCTGGAGGGTGTTGCACGGAGCGGTCCCGTGCAATAAGGTTTTAAGTAGGTTCACGGACTCCCAGGCCGCCTGCATTTTTTGCGGCCTGGAGGAGTCCGTGTTTCACGTTTATATGGATTGTGAGAGGTTGCAGCCTCTCTTTCACTACTTGAAGGGGCTGCTCCTCGATTTTTGGTTGCACTTCAGTCCCACGCTCTTGATCTATGGTCACCCGGTGCGGATGGGAGCGGACAGGTTGGAGGACCTCCTTGTGGGCCTGCTCCTGGGCCTGGCTAAAAGAGCCATCAATTGGTCCAGGCAGCGGGCGATCGAGGGGGTCGTCCAGCTGGATTGCCTGCATCTCTTCCGCGGCCATGTTCGCGCCCGGGTGGCCCTGGAGATGGAGCACGCGGTGTCCGCCGGTGCGCTTGATTATTTCCGCGACCGATGGGCGCCGCGGGGACTGGAGTGCATCATCAACACAGAAAACCAAATTTTAATTTGATTTGTTAAGCTTCAGTTGAACTTTTGTTTATTTACAGTTGAATTGGGGTTTTTTTTTTGGGTCCAAATAAAAGAGTACCCTCTGTTCAGTAAATACCTGTTTTATTGTTCTCCTGCAGTCCGTGTATTACTAAGGCGCGGACACTACAGTGGCGACGAGCAGGTTCGAACTCACCTGCAGTACTGCATCACCTCACGGGGATCTTTCCCTGAGAAGAAGCTTTTGGAGGTCGAAGTCAGAACAACAGGCGTTGACCGCGGGCAACCGCCCAAGGATTCATCGGAGTTCGGAGAGTTGCAGGAGAGGCTGTGGCGAGCTGGGCTTGGCTCCCCAGTCAAGGAGTTCCAGCAAATCGTGCTGGTAGCAGGTAGTGTGCTGACCCTTCCGGACTGCGGCGGGCTCGAGCTCGATCGAGCGGCTCTGCAAAGGGGCTGCGCAGCGTCGTCGGGAGGAAAGGAGAGAGAGAGAGGGTGAAGCGCACAGGGCGTGGTCGGTGCTCAAGAACCAGGCAGTGTAGCAAAAATAAAACAAGGGGAAGGAAAAGTGAGATGCGCCGAAGCCGCGGGTCGCCGCCATTACCCTGCAGAACGCTAGGAGCAGCGTGGCAGCAAGGGGAAGAAGGAAAAGCATGGGAGGTGCCATTTTATTCCATTGGGGAAGAAGGAAAAGCGTGGGAGGCGCCAATTTAATCCATTGGTGAAGAAAAACAAAGCGCGGGAGGCGCCATTTTAAATCACCCAAGGTGCCGAAAAGTGGCAGTATCACTGCTTTCGACAACGAGGTAGAAGACTGGACCGCGTATGTGGAAAGAATTGAAGTGTACTGCAAGGCAAATGAGGTGGCCAGTGGAAAGAAGGCGTCGGTATTATTAAATTTGATGGGCGCGAGAACGTACGGCCTATTGCGGTATTTAATTACCCCAGCTAAACCAATGGAGAAAAGTTTTGAAGAGATTGTTAATACCTTACAGGAACACCTAAACCCTACACCGCTGCTGATAGCAGAAAGATTCAAGTTCCATAAAAGAAACCAGCACAAAGATGAGAGCAATGCTGACTATCTTACGGAACTACACATGCTATCGAAGCACTGCCAGTTCAGAGCAGGACTGGCAGACGCCTTATAGGATAAGTTTGTCTGCAGGCTCCAGAGTGAAGGAACCCAGAAACGACTACTTTCGGAAAAGGACCTGACGCTAGAACAGGCTTTCAGCGTGGCAGTATCCTACGAAGCAGCAGCACGGGGAGCTGCGGAAATACAACAGAAACTACAAGAATACAGCGCTAACGGAATGGCGTATGGAGCAGAAAAGTGCTATCGCTGCGGCAGAACAACCCATGATCAGAAGGACTGCTGGTTTAATGACAAAGGATGCAGGCAATGCGGGAAAATGGGACATATAGCAAGAGTCTGTAGGTCGGGAAAGAAAACCAACACTACAAGAACTACTAAGGAAAAGTACAAGAAAGTAAAGAAATTGACAGACAGTAGTTCGGAAGATCAGGAGAGTGATAAGGACTCTGGGAGCAGGAGACTAAGTTGTCTAAAGTTATACAACGTGATCGCAAAGGAGGATCACCGAACCATTTGGGTCACCCTCATGATAACAGGGTCCCCAGTAAAGATGGAATTGGACACAGGATCAGCCCTAACTGTCATGAATCGACAAGACTATGAGCGGCTATTCCCACACATACCCTTGAAGGACACGTCCATTGTATTGAAGACATACACGGGGCAAAAAGTCTACCCCAGAGGAAAAATAAGGGTGCCAGTTGAATACAACGGCAAGGAAACACAGAAACTGTATCTATATATACTACCAGATGGAGGACCACCATTATTGGGACGTGAATGGATCCGAAAAATACAATTGGATTGGCATTCCATTCAGGCGCTAACTGTGACTGATAAAAAGGATGACGACGTCACACCTGGACGACTGTCAAAGATTCTAACTGACACGAAAGAGGTGTTCCAACAAGGACTTGGGACTCTAAAAGGAGTAACGGCAACGATAAAAATCGAAGATAACGCAAACCCAAAATTTTTTAAGGTCAGACCTTACGCGATCCGCCCAGCCGTTGAAGCAGAGCTGGAGAGTCTGGAGCGTTCAGGTGTGCTGTCCAAGGTGGACTGGAGCGAGTGGGCCACACCCATCATTCCTGTAATGAAGAAATCATTGAGCAGCATGCCTGAGGAACCGAAGAAGGTTCGCATCTGTGGGGACTTCAAGGTAACTGTGAACCCAGTCCTGCACACAGTACAATATCCACTTCCACGGATAGAAGATATTTTCGTCTCACTATCTGGAGGGAAACGCTTTACAAAGATTGATCTGGCCCAAGCGTATCTACAAATGGAGGTGGAAGAAGCATCTAGGAAATACCTCACGATAAACACTCACAAAGACCTTTACCAGTACAATTGACTGGTATTCGGGGTAGCATCAGCCCTAGCTATTTGGCAGAGGGCGATGGAACAAGTCCTGCAAGGGATCCCGGGGACCCAGTGTTATTTGGACGACATCCTGGTTACGGGCGAAAATGACAGTGAACACCTTGCCAACCTGGGGCAGGTGCTCACGAGATTACAGGAATATGGGCTACGAGCCAACCGCCCCAAATGCGAGTTCTTCAGGAGACAAATCTCGTATTGTGGCCACATGATGATGAGGAAGGGTTGCATAAGTCGCCGGACAAGATTGAGGCTGTAGTCAAGGCTCCAGCACCGGAAAATGTGTCGTAAATGAGGTCGTTCCTCGGGTTGGTGAACTACTACCATAAGTTCTTGCCGAATTTATCTACAATTCTGCACCCACTGAACGCCCTGCTGCAAACTGGAGTGACATGGAAATGGAATGATGAGTGTAAGCGTGCCATTCAGAAATGTAAATGCCTAATCACTTCAAAAGAAGTATTGGCCCACTACAATCCAACACTACCGATTCGGTTAGCATGTGATGCGTCTCCCTATGGCATCGGAGCGGTGCTGTCACACAAATTCCGTGACGGTTCAGAGAGGCCAATAGCCTTTGCGTCGCGCTCGTTAACCTCAGCCGAGCGTAACTACGCCCAGATTGACAGGGAGGCCCTCAGCCTGGTGTGGGGGGTGAAGAAGTTCAATCACTATCTGCACGGGCAGAAATTCACCCTACTGACTGATCATCAGCCCCGGTCTCCATTTTTAACCCAAAGACGGCGCAACGGCTGCAAAGATGGTCACTTTTTCTAGGGGCACATCAGTACGATATAGAGTACAAGGGTACGAAACAGCATGGCAACGCTGATGGGCTGTCGTGCCTACTGTTGCCTATGGTAGAGGAAGCACCTGCAGTGGACCCTGTTCAGATATTCCATGTGACCATAGTCGAATGTCTACCTGTTACAAACTCAAGTATAGAGAAGGAAACCCAAAATGACCCGACACTCTCTCGGGTCTATGATTTGATGGTGAAGGGATGGCCAGCACATGGCGACTCACTGTTGCCAGCATTCTCGCCAAGGAGAGAACAGCTGTCAGTGTGCCGGGGGACCTTGATGTGTGGATCCCGAGTGGTAATTCCACCCAAGTTGAGAGATAGATTGCTCAATGAGCTTCATGAGGGTCATCTGGGAGGGGTAAAAATGAAGAGCCTAGCCAGGGCGTTTGTGTGGTGGCCGGGAATCGATAAAGAAATCGAGGATATGACTAAGAGTTGCACAGGATGCCAGAAGGTCCAAAACGCTCCACCACAGGCCCCGCTACATCCATGGGAGTGGCCCTCATCTCCATGGCAATGGGTACACATTGATTTTGCTGGTCCATTTATGGACTCAATGTTCCTAATCGCTGTGGACGCCCATTCGAAATGGCCAGAGGTCATCAAAATGTCCTCCACCACCACGGAGAAAACTATTGCAGTCCTACGGACCATCTTCGCCAGGAATGGCTTGCCTGAACAGATTTGCTCCGACAATGGGCCACAGTTTGTGTCCGAGGCTTTCCGGAGGTTTCTGAGGAATAATGGGGTGAAGCATTACACATCTGCCCCATATCATCCAGCCACAAATGGATTGGCTGAGCGGTTTGTTCAGACCTTTAAAAAGGCAATAAAGGCAATGCATAATGACGACATACCACTACAACACAAGGTGGATAATTTCTTGTTTGCTTACCGGAATGCGACACATGCAGTCACCAACCAAGCTCCAGCCATAATGTTCTTCAACTGAAGGCTAAGATGTTGCCTGGATTTGCTCAAACCAAACATAAGACGAGATGTTGAGGATAAGCAATTCCAGCACATAAATGAGAAGCCAACCAGGAGCTTCAAGATAGGGCAACCAGTCTTGGCCCGCGACTACCGAACAGAAAAATGGCAGCCAGGAACGATATGCACACAGCAGGGACCACTAATGTACACAGTGGACGTTGGAGAGAGCATCGTGAGATGCCATGCTGACCAGATTCTAGAGTCACAGGAACAAGCCAAACCCATACCACGAGCAGGTGCACCTGGTAATCAACCCGAAGTACAGATTGCGTCTACCTCAGAAGCAGTGGTATTGGAAGCTGACGAACCAACCAATGACAATGAGCCAGAATCAACTCCGCCGCAAGAACCGGATACTCGAGAAA
Source organism: Somniosus microcephalus (assembly GCF_052327205.1). NCBI lineage: Eukaryota > Metazoa > Chordata > Chondrichthyes > Squaliformes > Somniosidae > Somniosus > Somniosus microcephalus. Next base: position 185,602,323 of record NC_140987.1, on the reverse strand, counting down.
CGCACTATCCAGTCAGGATCACGAAGCCTCCTCAAAGACTGAACTTATAAATGATTATTTCAGTTGATGTATATAGTACAGAGAAAATTGTAATTGTAATTAGTTATTATTTAGTTGTTAAATGAATGTTATGTACTGTTTATCTAAAAGGGGAGGAATTGTTGTGTATGTACCTTTAAGAGAAGAACTGATTCTATACGGCAGTACCGGCAGTGACCACCCCTGTATATAAAGCCATAGCAGGCTTCTGTACTTCAGTCTTAAGTTACCCTCTGTTCAGTAAATACCTGTTTTATTGTTCTCCTGCAGTCTGTGTATTATTGAGGCGCAGACACTACAGAGGGAGTGCAACAAAGGTTCACCAGACTGGTTCCTGGGATGGGGGAATTGTCTTATGGGAAGAGATTGAGTAAACTAGGCCTGTATGCTCTTGATTCAGAAGAATGACAGGGGATCTCATTGAAGCATACAAAATTATTACAGGGCTTGATAGGGTGGATGCTGGGAGAATGTTTCCCTTGGCTGGGGAGTCTAGAACCAAGTGCCACAGCCTCAGGATAAAGGGTAGGCCATTCAGGACTGAGATGAGAAGAAATTTCTTCACACAGAGGGTGGTGAATCTTTGAAATTCTCTACCCCAGAGGGCAGTGGAGACTCAGTCATTGGGTATATTCAAAACAGAAGTTGATAGATTTCTGACTAGTAAGGGCATCAAGGGATATGGCAATAGGGCTGGTGAATGAAGTTGAGGCAGAAGATCAGCCATGATCTCATTAAATGGCAGAGTAGGCTCGAACGGCTGAATGGCCTACTCCTGCTAACCAGTAAACCCTCCACACCCCCCTGCAATCTGTTTGCTTCTCCCCCCCCCCCCCACCCCCGACCACTATCTGCTCCCCCACCCCTCACTCACTATCTGTCTACCCTCCCCCACCCCACCATCGGACCCCCTGGGATCAGAACCCCCACCCCACCCGATCTCTCTCACTCCCCCAATACACCTACCTGATCTCCTGGGCCACAGCATTGTACTTCAGGCTTCCCACCCAACAGGCATCCAGCCTGTCAATCAGGCTGCCTGTGGGTGGGAACCCATCAGAAAAAATGTTAAAGGTGCTCTGCAGTTAAAACCTGCAGGACATTTGAGAAACACATTCTTCCGGGTTTCCCGACCTCAACAGCCCCCCTGCATGGAACTTGCCTCCAGGCTAAAATCCAGGCCCTTGTTTCTGCAAGATGCGTGAGCAACAAAGGGAAAGTAAGCAACGGACAAGTGTCAGCTACAATGTTCCCGCTAAGCTGCACGGCCACGCAGCTCAGGACCAGCTTTTTCCATGTTAAATTTCGAGCAGGCGCAAAACTGTGAATGGGCCGCGCACCCAAAAGGAATTAGGGGGAACATTGGTCAGCTATCTTTTACACTGAGCTTACTGGTGCAGAGTAGTGGTTCAGTAAGAACACCAAATTATCCTGGTTAATTGTACCACTAGCAAGGGAGATCACAAATGAGAGGTCTGCATATATATGCTGTAACTTATGTATGCGCTTGAATTTTATGCCGTTTCTGCTTTTATGAGTTGTAATTAGTTTAACATAATTTTTTTCCAAATGATGAAGGTTTGGATATTTCAATATTAAACATTTGAAGTTTGGCTGCCTTGCTTGTAAAATGTAAATATGCAAAAACAGTGATGTTTATTTATGAATATAAATCTTTACAATTTTTGATCCCATGTCTTTAGTTATCAAAACCTAAAGAAGATATAGTAGTCATGCTCACCTTTCAAAAGAATTTTAACAACAGTGAAGCGTGGAGATTGTTTAAATAAATGATTATACCATATAGGTTTCATATTAATAACATTCATGCTGTAGCCAGCGCAAAAAAAGCGATTGACGACCATCACTTGCAGCTGGCCTTACTTAGGTTGCTATAACTGAGGTTAGATTGCATAGCTGCATTGTACTGGACTTTTGTTGTTAGTAAGATACACATCTTGATGTAGAAGTGGACCTAAAAGTGTAATGTGTTGTCAGCAAGAGGCATAAGGTGGGCAGGATCCCAGAGAAAAAAATTCTCAGACATGGAAGGCAGGGGGAATCTTAGAAACATGGAGTGAATGGCAGTGTATCAGAGGAATGCAATGGGAATAACTTGGATTCATAGATCAAGTGAAAAGGGATATTGATTTGAGTTGAATGGGACTGACAAATTACATAAAATTTTCATGGCGTTTTCAGAATTTTGAAACCATCAGTTGCCTCTTAGGAAGAAGTGGTAATTCCACTCACTTCTTCCAAGTAAAGCATTGCCTTTTTAAGGTAATATTACATGATAAATATAACTTTTAATATATATAACAGCAGATCTCCTGTGGTGTTACTCAGGGCTGGATTTTGTCAATGGGGGAGCGTTGGGGGCGGGACTGCTGGTTTTCAGGTTTCAGTCCCACCCCCACTGATGTCTGACCAACCCACGCTATTTTCCCTTGATTGACCTTGTTAAACCCGCCGTACCGGATAATTAAGGGAAAGCTGGTGACAGATGATGTCAGCGTATGACGCTTCATCTGTTGAAAGATTTTTGACAGATGAATTGTCAGCTGTCAAACACTGACAATCTCTGTTCTAAGGTGAGCCCTTGCACAGAAGGCTCACCAAGACCTCTCTCTTCAGCAGAAAGCAGATGGCTGCTGCATCTGAGAATGCAGCAGCCATTCTGACATCTCTGCCATTGAGATGAGGCACCTCCGGATCCTCAAAGGTTGAAGCCTGCAGGAAGAAGCAAAGGTAAGGAAACTTTTTCCAACACTTTACACTCACCTCTCATACTTACCTGTCCACACTTGCGCCCAACACTCACCTCTACAGCAGATATTTCGAATCCTCTCACCCCCGCAGACCCACTGCTCGCCTCGCTGAACCTGGCGACGTTTGCAGCCATTGGGAAGCCCGCGCTTGCAGGCGTAAAATAGGGATAAGCCTCAAAACTGACTGTTAACTACCTGTTAACAGACAGTTGATTGGTTCTAAACCCCTTCCCGCCTCGAGGAGATGGGTCCCTGCGCGACTCGGGGACCCGCCTCCCAGGAAGATGGCACGGAGGCGGGTTGGGAGCGGGGTCGGTACCCACTCCCAGTTTCTGCCATTTTCCCGGCAGTCCCGCCTCCATACCCGCCTCCCCAGGGCTGGGAAAATTCGTCCCTCAGGATGAGTTGCAGAATATGCAATTAAATAAGAATACAGGTGTTATCAACATAGCATGAAACAAAAGTTTAACGGGAAGTAATTGTGACACTTTTACAGGAGTGCGTGCTAGGCACAAGACTTTTAATGCATTAGTAATAGATCTTCCTTACTGTTACTCACGTGTGTTGGATGATATACTGATGTGTAACAAAAGAAATGTTATAACAAAAGCAAAATACTGCGGATGCTTGAAATCTAAAATAAAAACAGAAAATGCTGGAAATACTCAGCGGGTCAGGCAGCATCTGTGACAACAGAAACAGAGTTAATGGCCCGGATTTTAATGTTCAGCTGTGCTGGCAGTATTTGGGAGGCGGAGGGGGAGGTGGGGCTCGTGAACGTATGGGAAACTCGGAGGTATGTGAAGCATGTCTGTCAGTGGCTTTTTAACACAGCCACTGCATTAACATATAGGCCTCGATTTTCATTGGGCCGTGAGGCGGGCTTTTAGGCGTGCGGGGGGTTAAAATCGCAAAACCTAGGGGTTGCGACCCCACCCCCCGCCTGGTTCCCACCTCCACGCCATTTTAACCTAGGTGTGTCTGATTGACCCGAATCAATCCCGCCTGCAACAGGCGGGACTGGTCTTTAGGGCCCTTAAACAGCACTGATTGGCCTTTATAATCCCATTTTAACAGGCCCTTGTCTGTTTAACCCTTTCCCCACGTAAAATGCGCCTGGTGGGGATGATGCCTGTGAAACCTGGTGTGAACACTATTGGCTTGCTGACTATCAGCTGCAGGTCCAACATTAAAGAGGATATTTGATCAGTCATCATTTGCAGGTGGCAGGACTTTGTTGTCTCAGGCCTGGGGGAACTTTTAGAAGGCATAACCACAGCTGTGGAAGTTTGGAGCCTCACACACTTCTCCAGTGTGACCTCCTGCGAGACCCCTCTCGCCACCCTCACTCAGCGCTTCCTCAACTAAGGCGCCTACCAGAAGCATGGGAGGCCTTTTTTTCCATCCCCTCTTGGCATTAGAGGACCTGCAGCCCCATTCGCGAAATGACAGATGCCACAACTGCAGAAGTTGCCATCTAAAATTTTATTTACAATAACCAACTGATGGCATTTTTAAAACAAACACAACATTTCACCCAAGTGACTACCCTTGTGACTATTAGTGCTTTATTTTCCTCTTACGCGTGCTCCTACATAGTGGTTCCCCTGTGGCTTCAGCAGATGTGGAGGCCCCTTGCTCACTTTCCTGCTGCTCCTGTCTCGACACCTTTGGCGGGCGTCCTCTGGGATGGCGAGCCTGTGAGGGCTCGCCAGCAGTCTGCTGCTCCTGCAGTTGTGCAGGGGTTGAGACCTCTATCTCCATTGGGTGTGTACTCCGGCAGGGCTCTGACCGAGGGCTCTGCAGTGGCATGGAAGTGTGAGCGCTTGGAGAGGAGCCCCCACTTCCTTGAGGTCTGCCACCAACCTCCCTCTCATGGGTCAGATCCCCCTCAGTGCCTGCAAGTGGCTTGAGAGCAGCTTGCTGCACATCAGTGGGGCCATGGGGACCCGTTTCTACAATGGCAGTCCTACTCAGAGGGCCTGCCATGAAGGTCTGGTTTCTCTGTTCAATAGCTGACCATCGCGCCTCCGGAGATGTCAGTTTATTCTGAACACTCACCATGTTTTCAACACTCTGGCGACTTAGTTCCTCCATGGCCATAGCCATCCTCTCCTCTACTGTGGCCATCCTTTCCATGGAGGTTGCCATCCTTTCCGTGGTGATGCGTTCATGCGCCAATGACTCCACAAAGGCTCTGCTCATGTTCGCTATGGACTCCTCCATTCGCTCCACACTCGCAGCGACCCTAGAGACAAAACCTGCCAGAGACTCCTGCATCTGTGCCTGGAGTTCCATCAACTCTGATCTTATGGATGGACCCAGAGGCAGAGGGTCGACATGCAGCTGAGCCGAGCTGGCAGAGTCCTGCGCCCTCCGACGAGGACTCTCCACTGCTGTCCCTGTCTCCACAATCTGCTGATGCTCACTTGTGAGCTGTGATACACCAGGTGACAACTCTATTCTATGTCCCGAAGGTCCCACCGAGGTGTGAGTGTCTGCGCTGGTGCTGGGTGCGCTTATTTCAGATGACGCTGCACTCTCAGAGGTTGCAGATTCCTCTGAGGAGTCCGGCTGCTCAGGCTCTTCCTCCTGCACAGTGGGGACGGGGGCTCTCGATGGTCCTGTAGGGGAGTCAAGGAAAAAGTTAGAGATGTGATGCCAAGGTTACATGCACATTGCATTCTGCAGATGATCATAAGTCCATATGATATAGCTTCAGAATCATTATCAGTGACTCATGCAATGCCAATGAGAGAGATGGAAAACTATTCTGTCACCAGCTTGCGGGGATGCTCCTGCCTGTCCTTCCCCAACATCCACATCTCGGTCAGCCCCGGCAATCTCCAGGACGCCTTCCTCCCAGGGGGTGAGCTGGGCTAATGAGGGTGGCCCTCCTCCTGTCCTGGCTCGCTCTCTCCTGTTGTGAGCTCTCTTTTCCTGCAATGAAGGAGACAAGTGGCGGTTGAGTGAGAATGAAGGAGTGAGTGCAGAGATTGCATAGCATAGATACTTAGAAGGAGACAAAGATGGAGTGAGGTTGCAACACCAAGGGCCCTCCCTGTGTGTTTTCAGTTGTGTTCAAAGCGTCAGAGTGAGAGGGAGTGTGAGGGCTGCATGGTGGCATAGTTCTGTGAATGTGAGCATAGAGAGAGAGGGAATGGGTAAAGGTGCATGGATGTGAGTGTCTAGTGGGATGTACAGGGAGAGATTGCTAAAGCTGAGTGCTGGTGAGGAAAGGCAATGGGGATCAGATTGAAGGTGATGGAAACATCATACAGTACTTACTTTTCCAGTGCGAAGATGGTCATAGAATCTTTTCCTGCACTGCAACCACGTTCTTCGTGTGAGCCCCAAACAGTTGACTTGGCCTGCCACCTCTAGCCACACAGCCTTGGTCTGGCTGGGAGGCCTCTTCCTCCCTGAAGAAGGGAAGAGGACCTCCCTGTGGGCCCTAGCACCATCCAATAATGCCTGTAGTGAAGCCTCATCAAACTTGGGCGCAGATCTGGCCCTCCCGCTGGCCGTTCCTCCTGCAGGCTCCTGTGCCATCTTAATGTTGAAGGTTGGAAGCCTGCAGAGGAAGCAAGACTTGCTGTGAACCTTAAAAGCAGCAGCAATGATGACGTCATATTCTGCGACTTTCTGACTGGAAATACTCAATTGCCAAGGCTTTCCACACGCTGGAAATCAATTGGCCAATTGTGTTAAATTTGTATCAATCTCACAGACCCATTTACAATCGTGTCAGCGTCACTAAATTCGGGGAAACCGCCAATTCCCCGCACCTGAACGAAAATCGACCCCATAATTTCCAGGTTTCCTGACCAATTAGTGTCAGTGGGCGTGATGACGACCTGCATGACGTGATTTCAACTCCAGTATTTAAATGTGATGGGCATTTCTACCTCTACTACCCTTTCAGGCAGTGAGTTCCAGACCCCCACCACCCTCTGGGTGAAAAAAGTTCTCCTCAACTCTCTTCTAATCCTTCTACCAATTACTTTAAATCTATGAAAGAAAAAAAAAGAAAGATGACAAATTACATAAAATTTTCATGGTTTCAAAATTCTGGAAACACTATCAGTTGCCTCTTAGGAAGAAATGGTAATTCCACTCACCTCTTCCAAGTAAAGCACCTTTCATGGCCACCGAACGTCCCAAAGCATTTTACAGCCAATTAAGTACTTTTTTGAAGTGTAGTCACTGTTGTAAAGTAGGAAATGCGGCAGCCAATTTGCGCACAGCAAACTCCCACAAACAGCAATGTGATAATGACCAGATAATCTGTTTTAGTGATGTTGATTGAGGGATAAATATTGGCTAGGACACTGGGGATAACTCCGCTGCTCTTCTTCGAAATAGTGCCATAGGATCTTTTATGTCCACCTGAGAGAGCAGACAGGACCTCGCTTTAACGTCTCATCTGAAAGACGGCAATGCCCCCTGGTTAATGACCTCTCTGTTAGGGGAAATATGTCCTTCCTATCCACTCTATCTAGGCCCCTCAATCAAGTCTCCCCTCAGCCTCCTCTGTTCCAAAGAAAACAACCCCAGCCTACCCAATCTTTCCTCATAGCTAAAATTCTCCAGTCCTGGCAACATCCTCGTAAATCTGCTCTGTACCCTCTCTAGTGCAATCACATCTTTCCTGTAATGTGGTGGCAGAACTGTACGCAGTACTCTAGCTCTGGCCTAACTAGTGTTTTATACAGTTTTACCATAACCTCCCTGCTCTTGTATACTATGCCTCGGCTAATAAAGGAAAGTATCCCGTATGCCTTCGTAACCACCTTATCTACCCATCCTGCTACCTTCAGGGATCTGTGGACATGCACTCCAAGGTCCCTCTGTTCCTCTATGCTTCTCAGTATCCTACCATTTATTGTGTATTCCCTTGCCTTGTTAGCTCTCCCCAAATGCATTACCTCACACTTCTCTGGATTGAATTCCATTTGCCACTTTTCTGCCCACCTGACCAGTCCATTGATATCTTCCTACATTCTACAGCTTTCTTCCTCACTATCAACCACACGCCCAATTTTTGTATCATCTGCAAGCTTCTTAATCATGCCCCCTACATTGAATTTTAAATTGTTGATGTATACCACAAAAAGCAAGGGGCCTAGTACTGAGCCCTGTGGAACCCCACTGGAAGCAGCCTTCCAGTCACAAAAACATCCATCGACCATTACCCTTTGCTTCCTGCCACTGAGCCAATTTTGGATCCAACATGCCACTTTCCCTTGAATCCCATGGGCTTTTACTTTTCTAACCAGTCTGCCATGTGGGACCTTGTCAAAAGCCTTGCTAAAATCCACGTAGCTTACATCAAACGCACTACCCTCATCAACCCTCCTTGTTACCTCCTCAAAAAATTCAATCAAGTTAGTCAGACACAACCTTTCCTTCACAAATCCATGCTGACTGTCCTTGATTAATCTGTGCCTTTCTAAATGAAGATTAATACTGTCCCTCAGATTTTTTCCAACAATTTGACCACCACCAAGGTTAGGCTGACTGGCCCTATGAAAGGTCTATCCCTTTCTCCCTTTTTAAACAACGGTACAACGTTAGCCGTCCTCCAGCACCACAACTGTAGACAGAGAGGATTGAAAAATGATGGTCGGCGCCTCCGCTATTGCCTCCCTTGCTTCTCTTAACAGCCTGGGATACATTTCAACCAGGCCTGGCGATTTATCTACTTTTAAAGATGCTAAACCCCTTAATGCTTCCTCTCTCACTATCTCATCCAAAATTTCACACTCCTCCTCCTTAACTACAATGTCTGCATCATCCCTCTCTTTTGTGAAGACGGATGCAAAGTATTCATTAATAACCATACCCACATCTTCCTCCTCCACACACAAGCTTCCTTTTTGGTCTCTAATAGGCCCTACTCTTTCTTTAGTTATCCTCTTGCTCTTTATGTATTTATAAAAACTTTGGCCTAGAAATTCAGTTGGTTGCGCCAGCCGTTAGCACCTTAGGAGGAGTAGATGCCGGGCGCTAGGTGGGTAGCGCCCGGGCGCAGCGAGAACTGCGCCTCGCCCCAACTTCACTAGAGATTTAGCGGCGGCGCAAAGTCTTTGCGCGCGCTCAGCTGCGCGCGCAGATCATGACGTCATTTCCTCGTGCAACGCCCTTTGTGCGCCCCCAACCGGAACTTCAGTGGCAACGCCCCATTGTGCGCCTGGCGGCCCTAGCGACTGTTAAGTGGAACGGTGCTCAGCCGATGCGGGGGGCGCAAATTAAAGGGCACTCCTCCTGCAATATAAAAGGCTGCCATTTCGCAGCACTCCCTCTTGCGAAACGGATCTTTGGAGAGAGACCAAGGTAGGTAGCTTTCTGCTTTGGCCCAACACTCGGACAGGTACTTCTGGCTTCAGGCCACAGATTTCCAGTAGTCTTTGCCTTCATTGACATCTCATTGTTTGCCAGCATATTATGGGGGCTGCAATGGGTGTCAACGCAGGCTTTCTCAATTACATCCAAAGGGCTCACAGACGCCGTGAGAGAGTGGCAGCCCTGGCTAGACGGAGAGGGGGCAACAGGCATCGGCAAAGGAGGCCTTACCCACCCAGGGTATACCGCCAGCAGTTCTCCTATCTCAACATGTCTGAGGAGCAGTGTGTTCGGAGGCTGCGATTCAGAAGGGACGTGGTCACAGAGATCTGCCAGCTGCTTGGCGGTGATCTGCAGCCACAGCTGAGGAGCAGGACGTCTCTGTCGGTGGCAGTGAAGGTGACGGTGGCTCTCAACTTCTATGCCACCGGCTCCTTCCAATCCACTACTGGGGACATTGCCAACATCTCCCAGTTCGCCGTGCATTGCTGCATCCGCCAGGTCACCAATGCCCTTTTCAAAAGGAGACGTCAGTTCATCTCCTTCTCCATGGCCCTTGCCAAGCAGCAACAGCGTGCAATGGGCTTTGCAGCATTTGTGGGCTTCCCCATGGTGCAGGGTGCCATTGACTGCACGCATGTGGCTTTGCGGGCACCTCTGGAGAATGCCGAGGATTACCGCAACCGGAAGGGCTACCATTCGCTGAACGTCCAGCTGGTGTGTGACCACAGGCAGCTCATCCTAGCTGTCAATGCCCGCTTTCCAGGCAGCAGCCACGATGCCTTCATCCTGCGACAGACTTCTGTGGCAGACATGTTCCAGGCCCAGCCTCACCCACGCGGATGCCTTATCGGGGACAAAGGCTATCCTTTGTGTACCTGGCTGATGACCCGCTCCGTGCGCCCAGCACCCCTGCTGAAGAGAGGTACAACGAGAGCCATCAAGCGACCAGGAACATCATCGAACAAACAATCGGCGTCCTGAAGCAACGGTTCCGCTGTCTGGATCGTTCTGGTGGAGCCCTACAGTATTCGCCGGAGCGAGTCTCCCATTTCATGGTCGTTTGCTGCATGCTGCACAACCTGGCTATCCGCAGGACTCAGCCACTGCCACCACAGATTGGAGGACCACCTGAGGAGGAGGAGGAGGAGGAGGAGGAGGAGGAGGACCAGCACAGGAGGGAGGCACAAAGTGCAAGGGCCGCCCGTCGCCGGCTTATTGAACGTCGGTTCTAGGCCCCCTCTCAGGGACTGGCTTGTGCCAATGTCAGCAGGTGAATGTAACCGCTCCACAAGCCCTCAGCCGAGCAGGGCAACCAGGACTTAACCAAAAAACCATGCACACTGCAATTTAACAACAATAATTTATTGAAAACCTCTGCCCTTCCCACATTACATGCTCATGTGGAGAAGCCCCCTCCAAAAACACAAAACTACCAGTCTCGGCCTTACAAAAAGAAAGAAAGACACCAGTCTTGGCCTTACATAAAGAAATAAAGACACCAGCCTCGGCCTTACATAAAGAAATAAAGACACCAGTCTCGGCCTTACACAAAAACAACTGCACCAGTGTCGGCCTTACAACAAGCACCAGGCATTTGTGCATGCCTCTACTTTTTGCCCTGCGAGGGCGATGCCTTGCGCATCCTTGCCTGGCCCCTGCCTGCCCTGCAGCTCCTCCTCAATGGGAGCCCAGTGGCTGCAGCAAGGCTGGGGGAAGGCTGCTGAGGGGCAGATGGCAAGACGGCAGATGCCCTTGGGGGTCGGCCTGCACCAGCTCTGGCCTTGGAGTGGCCGGCTGCTGACTGCTCCAACTCTGGCTGGGCGGCAGCAGTCTGTCCAGCAGCTCGTGGCAGCTGCAATGGCGGAGTGGCAGTGTCGGCTGCAGGAATGGTGGCAACCTGGCAGATCGCAGGTGCTCGCTGGTCGCCTGACACATTGGCACTCGCACGGGCCAGCACTGCAGCATGCGCAGCAAACAGCTGAAGGACAGACTGCTGGGCTGCTGCTGCGCGGCGAGTGCCCTGGCGATGCCTGGCTGATCCAGCGAGGGTGGCAGCAGTTAGTGCCCGTGTGGCCCTGGTCTGTGTCCGCATGACACCAGCCAGTGAATGGACGGCACGACTGAGCACTTGGCTAGAAGCCGACTGTGCTGCCGCGAAGTCCTGCAGACTCCTGGCCTGTGCTGTCGCGATGTCCTGCAGACTCCTGGCCTGTGCTGCACTGAATAGTTCCAGACTCCTGGCCTGTGCTGCACTGAATTGTTGCAGACTCCTGGCCTGTGCTGCCCCGAATTCCTGCACACTGCTTGCCAGTGACTCTATGGAGTCAGGCATCCTTGCCACTGCAGCCATGAGCTCAGTGTGCCTGCACTCAGCCTGGACGGCCATTTCCTCTAGGAGGCGCACCTCCTCTGCGCTGACCATCGCAGGACTGGAGGCCGCACTCGCCCTCTGGGGAGAAGTCCGCCGAGCTTCCCCACCCCTCCCGCGTTGCTGCAGGCCGCTGGGCCCCGGAGCTTCACTCTCCTCCGACCCTTCCCCCCGGCTCCCCTCCAGGGAAGACGTGTCCCCTACATCGTCATGGGCTGGCGCGGCTGAGGGTGGCACTGATGGGCCGGCTTCCTCTTCCTCCTCCTCGTCTTCCGAAGGGCTGACAGTGGCAGCTTGAGGGCCCGCCTCCTCACCTGGCGATTCACCATCTGAAAGCAGGAAGGCACAAGAGTAGCTTTAGAGTGAGGACAGGGCGGCAGCGAGGGAGGCATGAGTGGTGCCATTCACCGCATTGGTCGGACAGTGGCAAAGGATGCTGATCTGATGCGCAAGTGGAACGAGAGAGGTCCAAAAGGTGATGCCCTTACCATTGGTGCCCAGAACAGGGTCGGCATCTCCACTGGCGACGGGGCCAATCAGCCGGCCTCCCATAATGCGCTCCACACGCTGGTCGAGGTCGGAGAGCTCTTTGAGGTCAGGACGGCCTCCGCCGGTGTCAGTTCGGTTGCGCCGGTTGTGCGCAACCTTGGCCTGCAAGAGAAAGGACGGCCTCTAAGTACAGTGTGTAGCCCTGATCTTGTCTGCACTGCCTCCCATGGTCGAATAGCTTGGACAGTGTGTAACCCTGATCTTGTCTGCAATGCCTCCCATGGTCGAATAGCTTGGACAGTGTGTAGCCCTGATCTTGTCTGCAATGCCTCCCATGGTCGAATAGCTTGGACAGTGTGTAGCCCTGATCTTGTCTGCAATGCCTCCCATGGTCGAATAGCTTGGACAGTGTGTAGCCCTGATCTTGTCTGCAATGCCTCCCATGGTCGAATAGCTTGGACAGTGTGTAAAGTGCTGAATGTGCAATTGATTTTCATGCCAGTCCCATAGCTGCTGGATGAGGGCTGGCCATTAGGGCTTTCAGGTCCCTTTGCCCATTAAGTGAGGTGCACATGCAAGGATGAGGAGGACACTGGAAAGGGTACTCACCCTGACAACCCGAGTGAGGTCGTTGAACTTCTTCCGGCATTGCGCAGGAGTCCTGGCAACCACGCTGTTGGAAGACACCCTGTTGGACACCTCCCTCCAGGCTTTCCGGTAGGTGCTGGGCAGCGGCCTCTTGCCATCTTCTGGGAACAAAACATGGCGCCTGCGCTCCACTCCGCCAACCAGCACCCTCAGGTCTCCGTCGCTGAAGCGCTGCGCTCTCTCCCTGGCCTTCTCCATAGTCCTGGGCGTTGTACAGGTGAAGCTGAAGTGGTCAGGCCTAGGTTGAGGGCTGCAGTGTGCAGGGCGTGGCAGGCAAACAAATCCACCCTCCCCCTTTAAGAGATGACCGGCGCCAGAGTGTCTGCCGTCAATCAAGAACTCGCCGCACCTGCGCTGCGCCCGGTCTCGGGGGTATCGCTCAGCACTGCCGGCTTAGCGCCTAAAGATAGTCGTGCATCACCTGTTTTAGCGCAGCAGCAACCTCTTGGGGCGATGCGACTGAATATCGGCGAAGGGGGCGCGACTTTGCGCCGGGCGCAAACTTTAGCGGCCGCCCGACTTTACCACCCCAAAAGTGGCTATACTGAATTTCTAGGCCTTTGGGTTTGCCTTGATTTTACTTGCCAATATTTTTAAAGTGCCTTATCGAAAGATGTGGTGCTCTTCCTTGAGCTTACATTGAGCTTCATTGGAGTGTAGGAGGCCAAAGACAGAGCTCAGAGTGGGAGTGCAGTGGAGAATTAAAGTGACATGCGACCGGAAGCTCAGGGTCATGCTTGCAGACTCAATGGAGGTGTTCCATAAAGCGATCATCCAATCTGCATTTGGTCTCCTCAATGTAGAGGAGACCCAATTGTGAGCAGCAAATACAGTGTACTAAATTGAAAGAAGTACAAATAAATTGTATTTCACCTGAAAGGAATGTTTGGGGCACTGGGTGGTGGGAAGGGAGTTAGTAAAAGGGCAGCTGTTCCATTTCCTGCGCTTGCATGGGAAAGTGCTGTGGGAAGGGGATGGGTTGCTGGGGCTGATTGAGGAGTGGACTAGGGTGTCGCGGAGGGAACAGTCCTTTCGGAATGCTGAAAGGGGAGGGGAAGATGCGTTTGGTGGTGGAATCACGTTGGAGGTGGCTGAAATGGCGGAGGATGATTGTGGAGGCTGGTGGGGAGGAAGGACAAGGAGAACCCTATCGTGGCTCTGGGAGGGAGGGGAAGGGGTGAGAGCAGAAGTGCGGGAAATGGAACAGACACGGTTGAGAGACCTGTCAACCAAAGTGGAGGGGAATCCTTGGTTGAGGAAAAAGAAAGACATATCGGAAGCACTGGTATGGAAGGAGGCATCGTGAGAACAGATGAGATGGAGAAACTGGGGGAATGGAATAGAGTCCTTACAGGAAGCAGGGTGGGAGGAAGTGTAGTCAAGGTAGTTGTGAGAGTCAGTGGGCTTATAGTGAATATTGGTTGATTGCCTATACCCAGAAATGGAGGCAAAGATGTCGAGGAAGGGAAGGGAAGAGTCAGAGAAGGCGAGGGAAAGGTGGAAATTGGAAGCAAAGTGAATGAAATTTTCCAGTTCAGGGCGGGAGCAGGAAACAGCACCAATACAGTCATCAATGTACCAGAAAAAGAGGTGAGGGAGGGGACCTGAGTAGGACTGGAACAAAGAATATTCCACATATCCCATGAAAAAACAGGCATAGCTAGGACCTGTAATGTATGTACCTTTAAGGGGAGAACTACTTTTTACAGCTCCTGTATACTGTAATACCGGCAGTGGCCACACCTGTATATAAACCCTGAGTAGTGATCTGTACAGTTAGTTGCAGTTTGAACCCTCATTCAGTAAACAACTGTTGATCGTTCCCTGCAGCCTTTGTCTGATTATTGAAGGACACAACATTAAGATACACGGATATAACACTGGCGACGACGCAGATTCGAACCTACCTGCAACTCTGCATCACCTCCCAGGGATTCGCTCCTGGAGAACAGTGGAAGGAGGTCGAGTCCAGAAGCATGGGCGTCGACCACGGGCAACGACCCAGTCATCCAGCGGAGATTTGAGCATCGCAGGGGAGGCTGTCGAGAGCCAGGCTTGGCTTTCCAGTCACGGTGGTCCAGCGAAATGGGCTGGCAACAGGTACTGCGCAGACCCTTCCCGGACAGCGGTGGCTAGAGCCAACCGAGCGGCACAGAAAAAGGCCAAGCAGCGTCGACGGGGGAGAGAGAGAGGGCAGAGCGCACAGGGCGCAGCCGGTGTTCAGGACCGAGCGGCGTCAACGGGGAGAGAGACGAGAGAGAGCAGAGCGCAGCCGGTGTTCAAGGGCCGAGCAGCGTCAACGGGGGAGAGAGGCGCGCAGGAAAACGCAAGGTGCTGCCATTGCCACGAGGACCGCAGAGAGCGGCATTGGCAGCAGCGCAGGAGCAGCGCACGAAACCCACAGGGCATCGCCATTTGCCACGAGGACCGCCGAGAGCGGCGTTGGCAGCAGCACGGGAGACGCCATTTTAAGCTGCAGCGGGGAAGAAAGGAAAGCGCGGGAGATGCCATTTTAAGCCACAGCGGGGAAGAAAGGAAAGCGCGGGAGATGCCATTTTAAGCCAGTCTAACCACACCCAAAAATGCCGAAGAGTGGCAGTATCACAGCATTCGACAATGAAGTCGAAGATTGGACGACATATGTCCAACGCATAGAAGTATACTGCAAGGCGAATGAAGTGCCAGATGACAAGAAAGCGCTGGTATTGTTGAATTCAATGGGTGCAAAAATGTATGGCTTACTACGAAACCTAGTAACCCCAGAGAAGCCAGTAGAAAAGGATTTTGAAAACATAGTGTCAATCCTACAGGACCACTTAAACCCCACACCGCTGCTGATAGCAGAAAGATTTAAGTTTCACAAAAGGAACCAGCATAAAGATGAAAGTAATGCTGAGTATTTAACGGAACTGTGCAAGCTATCGAAACACTGCCAGTTTGGAACGGGACTAGCAGATACTTTAAGGGACAAGTTTGTGTGTGGGCTTCAAAGTGAAGGAACCCAGAAACGGCTTCTATCAGAAAAGGATCTTACGCTGGACAAGGCTTTCAGCATTGCAGTATCACACGAAGCAGCCGCACGGGGCGCTGCAGAGATACAACGGAAACCGCAAGAATATGGCACAAATGAAATGTCATACGGAACAGTGAAGTGCTATCGCTGCGGCAGAACAACACACGACCATAATGATTGCTGGTTCAAGGACAAAGTGTGCAGACAGTGTGGAAAAGTAGGACACATAGCAAGAGTCTGCAGGTCGGGAAAGAAAACCAGCAGCAAGAAATCTCCACAGGAGAAGTACAAGAAGGTACATAAGGTGACGGAGAGTAGTTCAGACGAACAGAAAAGTGATACAGACTCCGGAAGCAAGGAGCTGGGTTGTCTGAAACTACATAATGTGATCAAAACGGAGGATCACCAAACTATCTGGGTCACACTCAAGATAGCAGGAGTCCAAGTGAAAATGGAATTGGACACAGGATCAGCCCTAACAGTCATAAACCGAAGGGACTACAAGCGGCTATTCTCACATATACCCTTGAGAGATACAAAGATTGTCTTGAAGACGTACACAGGGCAAAAAGTCTACCCCAAAGGAAAAATAAGGGTGAACGTTATATATAACGGCAAGGAAACACCAAAAATTGACCTATATGTATTGCCAGATGGAGGGCCACCACTACTAGGACGTGAATGGATCTGGAAGATACAGCTTGATTGGCATTCCATACAAGCACTGACTGTAGATGCCAAAAAGGATGATGACGTCACACCTGGACGACTGTCAAAAAGGCTAACTGACGCACAAGAAGTGTTCCAGCAGGGACTCGGAACACGAAAAGGCATAACAGCGATGATCAAAATAGAGGAAAATGCAAGCCCAAAGTTTTTTAAGGCCAGACCGGTACCTTATGCGATCCGCCCAGCCGTCGAAGCAGAGCTGGAAGGTTTGAAACGTTCAGGAGTACTGTCCAAAGTGGACTGGAGCGAGTGGGCTGCACCCATCGTTCCTGTAATGAAGAGGTCGTTGAGTAATACGCCTGGGGAACCAAAGAAGGTTCGCATCTGTGGGGACTTTAAGGTGACAGTGAACCCAGTCCTTCACACTGTACAATATCCGCTTCCGCAGATTGAAGCTATTTTTGCCTTGCTATCTGGAGGGAAACGCTTCACTAAGATTGATCTGGCCCAGGCGTACCTGCAAATGGAGGTAGAAGAAGCCTCGAAACAGTACCTCACGATCAACACTCATAAAGGTCTCTACCAATACAATCGGCTGGTGTTCGGGGTAGCATCAGCTCCGGCTATTTGGCAAAGGGCAATGTAACAAGTCCTGCAAGGGATTCCAGGGACCCAGTGTTATTTGGACGACATCCTGGTCACGGGCGAAAATGACAGTGATCACCTCGCCAAACTGGAGCACGTGCTCACTAGATTGAAGGAATATGGGCTCCGAGCTAATCGCCACAAATGCGAGTTTTTCCAGAAGCAGATCTCGTATTGTGGCCACGTTATTGATAAAGAGGGGTTACATAAGTCCCCTGAAAAGATTGAGGCAGTAGTCAAGGCTCCAGCACCGGAAAATGTGTCACAACTGACGTCGCTCCTCGGGCTGGTGAACTACTACCATAAGTTCTTGCCGAATTTGTCTACCGTACTACACCCACTGAACACCCTACTGCAAACGGGGGTACCATGGAAGTGGAGTGACGAATGTAAATGAGCTTTCCAGAAGAGCAAAGCATTGATCACATCAAAAGAGGTGTTGGCTCATTTCAACCCAGCACTACCAATTCTGTTGGCATGTGATGCATCACCCTATGGCATTGGAGCGGTGTTGTCGAACAAATTCCCGGACGGCTCGGAGAGGCCAGTAGCCTTTGCGTCTCGGTCACTAACCTCAACCGAGCGTAACTACACCCAGATTGACAGGGAGGCCCTCAGCCTAGTGTGGGGAGTGAAAAAGTTCAATCACTATCTGCACGGGCAGAAGTTCACCTTGCTGACTGACCACCAACCACTTGTCCCCATCTTTAATCCAAAGAAGGGCGTTCCGGTGATGACTGCGCAACGGCTACAATGATGGTCCCTTTTTCTAGGGGCGCACCAATATGAAATCGAGTATAAGGGCACGAAACAGCATGGAAACGCTGATGGGCTATCACGTCTGCCACTGCCTACTGCGGAGGAAGCACCAGCAGTGGATCCTGTCGAAATATTTCATTCGACTATAATTGAATGCTTGCCAGTAACTAACGCTGGTATAGAGAAGGAGACCCGAAATGACCCGACACTGTCTCGGGTATATGATTTGATGGTGAAGGGATGGCCAGCACATGGCGACTCACTGTTGCCAGCATTCTCATCCAGAAGAGAACAGCTGTCAGTATGCCAGGGGACCTTGATGTGTGGATCCCGAGTGGTAATTCCACCCAAGTTAAGGGAGAGAGTGCTCAATGAGCTTCACGAAGGTCATCTGGGAGGGGTGAAAATGAAAAGCCTTGCTAGGGCTTATGTGTGGTGGCCGGGGATCGATCAGCAAATCGAAGACCTGACAAAGAGCTGCTCAGGATGCCAGAAGGTCCAAAATGCACCACCACATGCCCCTCTACACCCATGGGAGTGGCCCTCATCTCCATGGCAACGGGTGCATATTGATTTTGCTGGTCCAGTCATGGACTCAATGTTTTTAATAGCCGTGGATGCGCACTCGAAATGATCTGAGGTCATCAAAATGTCCTCCACCACCACGGAGAAAACTATTGCAGTCCTACGGACCATTTTTGCCAGGAACGGCTTGCCAGAGCAGATTTGCTCTGATAACGGACCACAGTTTGTGTCCGAAGAGTTTCGAAGATTTATGAAAAGGAATGGGGTAAGGCATTACACATCCGCCCCGTATCATTCAGCCACAAATGGATTGGCTGAGAGGTTCGTACAAACCTTTAAGAAGGCAATAAAGGCTATGTACAATGACAACATTCCGCTGCAGCACAAGGTGGACAATTTCCTGTTCGCCTACCGGAATGCGACACATGCAGTCACCAACCAGGCCCCAGCCATGATGTTCTTTAACCGAAGGTTAAGATCTCGCCTGGATTTGCTCAGACCAAACGTACGAAGAGATGTTGAGAGTAAGCAATTCCAGCACATCCATGAGAAGCCAACAAGGAGCTTCAATGTAGGGCAACCAGTCTTGGCCCGCGACTACCGAACAGAAAAATGGAAGCCAGGAACGATATGCACACGGCAGGGCCCACTAATGTACACAGTGGACGTTGGGGAGAGCATCGTGAGACACCATGCTGACCAGATCCTAGAGTCACAGGAACAAGTCAACCCCATGCCTCGCCCATACGTACCTGGTGATGAACCCGACGTACAGGTAGCATCTACCCCAGAAACAGTAGCATCGGAAGCTGATGAACCAACCGACGACAGGGTGCCATAATCGCCTCCGCACCAAGAGCAAGACACTCGGGAAAGGCGCTATCCAGAAAGGATCAGGAAGCCTCCCCAAAGACTGAATTCATAAATAGACTATTTTCAGCTAATGTTGCATGTTAAAAGTGTTAATTGTAATTAGTTTAATATTTAATTGTTAAATGAGTGTTATGGTACTGTTAATCTAAAAGGGGAGGAATTGTAATGTATGTACCTTTAAGGGGAGAACTACTTTTTACAGCTCCTGTATACTGTAGTACCGGCAGTGACCACACCTGTATATAAACCCTGAGTAGTGATCTGTACAGTTAGTTGCAGTTTGAACCCTCATTCAGTAAACACCTGTTGATCGTTCCCTGCAGTCTTTGTCTGATTATTGAAGGACACAACATTAAGATACACGGATATAACAGGACCCATGCAGGTTCCCATAGCAACACCTTTTATTTGGAGGAAGTGAGTGGAGTCAAAAGAGAAGTTCAATATGAGAACATGTTCAGCCAGGCGGAGGAGGGTGGTGGTGGATGGGGACTGGTTGGGCCTCTATTCAAGGAAGAAGTGGAGCGCCCTCAGGCCATCCTGGTGGGGGATGGAGGTGTAGAGGGATTGGACGTCTATAGTGAAAAGGAGATGGTTAGGCCCAGGAAACTGGAAACTGTTAAAGTGGCAGAGGGCGCTGGAAGAGTCGCGGTTGTAGGTGGGACAAGACTGGATAAGGGGAGAAAAAAAGAGTCAAGATAGGAAGAAATCAGTAGGAAGAACATGCTGAAACAATGGGTCTACCAGGGCATTCCTGTTTGTGGATCTTGGGAAGGAGTTAGAAGTGGGCAGTGCAGGGTTGGGGGACTATGAGGTTGCAGGCCGTGGAGGGAAGATCTCCAGAGGAACGAGGTCAGTGACAGTCTTGGAAATGATGGCTCAATGTTTGGTAGTGGGTCATATTCCAGGGGGAATTTAGAAGGAGGAGTCAGAGAGTTGATGTGCAGCCTCCGCACGGTGGGGGTCGCTTTGCCAAACAACAACAGCGCCACCCTTTTCAGCAGGTTTGATGACATTGTTAGGGTTGGATCTGAGAGAACGGAGTGCTGCAAGTTCAAAGGGAGGTTGGTTAGAGTGAATGAGGGAAGCGGAGAAATTGAGATGACCAATGTCACACCGGCAGTTCCCAATGAAAAGATCTAGAGAGGGTAAGAGACCAGAGGGAGGGATCCAGGTAGACCGAGAATTCCGAAGACAGGAGAAAGGGTCCACTGTACGAGGGGAAGACTCCTAGCCAAAGAAGTGGAGGTGAAGGCGATTGAAGAAGAGCTCAGCATCGTGCCGAGTTTGAAATTCATTGAGGTGGGGACGTAAGGGGATGAAGCTCAGGCCTTTGCTGAGGACTGATCGTTCGGGGTCAGAAAGGGAAAGATCAGAGGGGATAGTGAAAACATGGCAAGGAGTGACATGTGAAGAAAGGATGGTGTCAGAGGGAAGTGAAGGGGAAGAAGGTTCTGGAGGGGCGTTGGTATCCAAGAGTTGTTGAAGCTTGCGATCCTTGACACCTGAAAGGAAGAAAAAATGTTTTTTGTTAAAGCGCCGGATGAGGCGAAGGATGAAATGGAACTCCGGAGCAGGACAGCTTTGAGACAGAGTGAGTCAGTGCTGCTGAAGAGATAGGTGAGAGAGCATGCATGTGGCGGCACATGTCGTTGAGCATGGATCTCAGGATGCGGCGAGAGCAGTGGTTCAAGGAACGTTGAATAACTTGGAGATATCTATAGTCATGGGTAGATCTGAAACATGAAGGGTGGAATTTCAGTTGGAATCCATGTGGAATAAGTTGGAGCCGTAGACAGTCACTGAGGGAAGAGATGTGGTTGTGAAAGCGAATTTTGGTGGATACCTGATCAAACACAAGAACTGAAACAGAAAGCAATAAAAACATAAGAAATAGGAGCAGGAGTAGGCCATTTGGCCCTTCCAGCCTGCTACGCCATTCGATAAGATCATGGCTGATCTTCTATCTCATCTCCACTTTCCTGAACTATCCCCATATCCCTTGATTCCCTTAATATTCAAAAATCTATCAATCTCTGTCTTGAATATACTCAACGACTGAGACTCCACAGCCCTCTGGGGTAGAGAATTCCAAAGATTCACCACCCTCTGAGTGTAGAAATTTCTCCTCATCTCAGTCCTAAATGGTTAACCCCTTATTCTGAGACTGTGACCCCTGGTTCTAGACTCCCCAGCCAAGGGAAACATCCTCCCTGCATCTACCCTGTCACGCCTGTAAGAATTTTGTATGTTTCAATGAGATCACCTCTCATTCTTTTAAACTCTAGAGAATATAGGCCTAGTCTACTCAATCTCTCCTCATAGGACAATCCCCCCATCCCAGGAATCAGTCTGGTGAACCTTTGTTGCACTCCCTCTATGGCAAGTATTATACACAACACTCCAACTGTGGTCTCACCAGGGCCCTATATAATTGCAGTAAGATGTCTTTACTCTTATACTCAAATCCTCTTGTAATAAAGGCCAACATACCATTTGCTTTCCTAATTGCTTGCTGTACCTGCATGTTAACTTTCAGTGATTCGTGTACAAAGACACCCAGGTCCCTCTGAAAACCAACATTTCCCAATCTCTCATCATTTAAAAAATACTCTGATTTTCTATTTTTCCTAGCTAAGAGGATAACTTCACATTTCTCCACATTATATTCCATTTGCCATGTTCTTGTCCACTCACTTAGCCTGTCTATATCCCCTTGAAGTCTCCTCCTCACAACTTACATTCCCACGCAGCTTTGTAGCATCAGCAAACTTGGATATATTACATTTGGTCCCCTCATCCAAATCATTGATGTAGATTGTGAATAGCTGAGGCCCAAGCACTGATCCTTGTGGTACCCCACTAGTTATAGCCTGCCAACCCGAAAATGATCCGTTTATTCCTACTCTCTGTTTTCTGTCCATAAACCAATCCTCAATCCATGCCAGTACATTACCTCCAATCCCATGAGCCCTAATTTTGTTTAATAACCTCTTGTGTGGCACCTTATCGAATGCCTTCTGAAAATCCAAATACACGACATCCACTGGTTCCCCTTTATTTATTCTGCTAATTACAACCTCAAAAAACTCTTAACAGATTTGTCAAACATGATTTCCCTTTCATTAATCCGTGTTGAATCTGCCCAATCCTATTATTACTTTCTAAGTGCCCTGTTACCACGTCCTTAATAATAGATTCTAGCATTTATCTGCTACTGATGTCAGGTTAACTGGTCTAAAGTTCCCTGTTTTCTTTCCGGATTAAGTGGAGCCCGTCCCAACGGAACAGCTTCCTTTTTCGCCAGTACTGGTGCCAGTGCCCCATGAACTGAAACCCCTTTCTCCCACACTACTCTTTGAGCCACGCATTTAAACCTCTAATCTGTTTGACCCTATGCCAATTTGCGCTTGGCTCAGGTAACAAGCCAGAGATTATTACCTTTGAGGTTCTGCTTTTTAATTTGGATCCTAGCTCCTCAAACTCCCTCAGCAGAACCTCATTCCTAGTTCTACCTATGTCATTGGTTTCTATATGGATCACAACTGGATCCTCCCCCTCCCACTCCAATTTCTTCTCCAGCCACGAGGAGATGTCTATAACCCTGGCACTGGGCAGGCAACACAGCCTTCAGAACTCTCGGTCATGGCTGCAGAGAACAGTATCTGTAGTGTATGTGCCTTTAAGTCAGAACTACTTTTACAGCTCCTGTATACTGTAGTGCCGGCAGTGACCACACCGGTATATAAGCTTTGCACATGCCTCTGTACCCCCAGTCTAGAGACTACCCTCCTCAAGTAAGGACCTGTTATTTGTTAATGTACAGCATCCGTGTGATTATTTAATAATAGCATATCCACTGAACCACGGATCCAACAGTGGCGACGAGTGTCGATTCGAATCTACCTGCAACATAAAAAAAAAAATAGTCGAGGCCAGGAACACGGGCGTCGACCACGAGCAACCGCCCAGCAGTCAGGCAGAGATCCAACTTCGCAGGGGAGGCTGTGGAGAGCCGGGCTTCGTTCCCCAGCCACAACGAGCAGTAAGAGACCGACGATAGGTCCAGCGCAGACCCTTCCCGAGCAGCGGCGGCTGGAGCCGACCGACGGTGGAGAGAGAGCCGAGCAGAGCCGACGGGGTAAGACAGAGGGTGAAGAGTGCAGGGCGCAGCCGGGGGTTGAACACCGAGTGGCGTCGAGGAAAATAAAACAAACCGGAGAGAGAGAGGGTAAGAAACAGCCGGGTTCTAGACTGAGTGGCGTCGAAAAATATAAAAAGAAGAACGCGCAGAGCACAGCCAGTGCTCACGGGCTGAACAGGGTCCGCGGGGCGAAGAAAGGGGAGACGCCATTGAACCGCGGAGAAGAAGGAAGAGCGCGAGAGACGCCATTTTTAGAAGCCGCAGCGGAGAAGAAGGGCGAGCGTGGGAAGGAAGGAAAGCGTGGGAGACGCCATTTTGTGCCAGCGGAGAAGAAGGGGAAGCGCGGGAGGCGCCATTTGTGATAGTTAACGCACACCCAAGGATGCCGAAGAGTGGCAGTATCTCTACGTTCGACAATGAAGTCGAAGATTGGGCGACATATGTGGAACGTAGTGAGGTGTACTGCAGGGCGAATGAAGTGCCAGATGCTAATAAAGCACTGGTTCTGTTAAATTCCATGGGTGCAAAAACTTATGGGTTACTGCGAAATCTAATAACCCCAGAGAAGCCGGTAAACAAGAATTTTGAAAGCATAGTAGAAATCCTACAGGACCACTTAAACCCCACACCGCTGCTGATAGCAGAATGATTTAAGTTCCATAAAAGGAACCAACACAAAGACGAAAGCAATGCTGAGTACCTAACGGAACTGCACAAGCTAACGAAATACTGCCAGTTTGGAGCGGGACTAGCAGACACGTTAAGGGACAAGTTTGTGTGTGGGCTACAAAGTGAAGGAACCCAGAAATGGCTTCTATCAGAAAAGGACCTTACGCTGGACAAAGCTTTCAGTATGGCAGTATCACACGAAGCAGCCGCAAGGGGCACTGCAGAAATACAATGGAGACCACAAGAATATGGCAACAATGAAATGTCCTATGGAACAGGGAAGTGCTATCGCTGCGGCAGAACAACACATGACCAGAAAGATTGTTGGTTCAAGGACCAAGTGTGCAGACAGTGTGGGAAAGCAGGACACATAGCAAGAGTCTGCAGGTCTGGGAAGAAAACCAACAGTAAGAAATCTCCACAGGAGAAGTACAAAAAGGTACACCAGGTGATGGACAGTGGTTCAGACGAACAGAAAAGTGACACAGACTCCGGAAGCAAGGAGCTGGGTTGTCTGAAACTACATAAGGTAACCGAAATGGAGGATCACCAGACTATCTGGGTTACACTCAAGATAGACGGAGTCCAAGTGGAAATGGAATTGGACACAGGGTCAGCTCTAACAGTCATAAATCAAAGAGACTACAAGCGGCTATTTTCACACATACATAAAAGCTACAGAGATTGTCTTGAAGACGTATACGGGGCAAAAAGTCTACCCCAAAGGAAAAATAAGGGTGAAAGTGACATATAAAGGCCAGGAAATACCTAAAATGGATATATATGCATTGCCAAATGGAGGACCACCACTGCTAGGATGTGAATGGATCCGGAAGATACAATTAGATTGGTATTCCATACAGGCACTGAAGGTTGAGGCCAAAAAGGATGACGACGTCACACCTGGACGACTGTCAAAAATGCTAACTGACGCAAAAGAAGTGTTCCAGGAGGGACTAGGAGCACTAAAAGGAATAACAGCAACGATTAAAATAGAGGAAAATGCAAGCCCAAAGTTTCTGAAGGCCAGACCAGTGCCTTATGCGATCAGACCAGCTGTTGAAGCAGAGCTGGAAGGGTTGGAACGTTCAGGAGTACTGTCCAAAGTGGACTGGAGCGAGTGGGCTACACCCATCGTTCCTGTAATGAAGAGGTCGTTGAGTAATACGCCTGGGGAACCAAAGAAGGTCTGCATCTGTGGGGATTTTAAGGTGACAGTGAACCCAGTCCTTCACATGGTGCAATATCCGCTTCCACGAATTGAGGATATTTTCGCCTCGCTATCTGGAGGTAAACGCTTCACCAAAATTGATCTAGCCCAGGCGTACTTGCAAATGGAGGTAGAAGAAGCTTCGAAATATTACCTTACGATCAACACTCATAAAGGTCTCTATCAATACAACCGGCTGGTGTTTGGAGTAGCCTCGGCTCCGGCTATCTGGCAAAGGGTGATGGATCAGGTCCTGCAAGGGATTCCAGGGACCCAGTGTTATTTGGACGACATCTTGGTCACGGGCGAAAATGACGGTGATCACCTCGCCAACTTGGAGAAGGTGCTCACCAGATTAAAGGAGTATGGGCTACGAGCTAATCGCCACAAGTGCAAGTTTTTCCAGAAACAGGTCTCGTATTGTGGCCACATCATCGATGAAGAGGGGTTACATAAGTCCCCTGACAAGATTGAGGCAGTAGTCAAGGCTCCAGCACCGGAAAATGTGTCACAACTGAGGTCGTTCCTCGGGCTGGTAAACTACTACCACAAGATCTTACCAAATTTGTCTACGGTATTACACCCGCTGAACACCTGACTGCAAACAGGGGTACCATGGAAGTGGGATGACGAACGTAGACGAGCTTTCCAGAAGTGTAAAGAATTGATCACATCAAAAGAGGTGTTGGCCCATTTCAACCCAGCACTACCAATTCGTTTGGCATGTGATGCATCACCCTACGGTATTGGAGTGGTGCTGTCGCACAAATTCCCAGACGGGTTGGAGAGGCCAGTAGCCTTTGCGTCTCGGTCACTAACCTCAGCCGAGCGCAACTACGCCCAAATTGACAGGGAGACCCTCAGCCTAGTATGGGGAGTAGAAAAATTCAACCACTATCTGCATGGGCAGAAGTTCACCTTGCTGACTGACCACCAACCACTTGTCTCCATCTTTAATCCTAAGAAGGGCGTTCCAGTGATGACTGCACAGCGGTTACAAAGATGGTCCCTGTTTCTAGGGGCGAATCAATATGAAATAGAATATAAAGGCACGAAACAGCATGGGAACGCTGATGGGCTATTGCGCCTGCCACTGCCTACTGTGGAGGAAGCACCAGCAGTGGACCCTATCGAGGTATTTTATTCGTCAATAATTGAACGATTGCCAGTAACAAACGCGGATATAGAGAAGGAGACCCGCAATGATCCGACGCTGTCTCGGGTATATGAATTGACGGTGAGGGGATGGCCAACACATGGTGACTCACTGTTGCCAGCATTCTCATCCAGAAGAGAACAGCTGTCAGTATGCCAGGGGACAGTGATGTGTGGATCCAGAGTGGTGATTCCACCCAAGTTAAGGGAGCGAGTGCTAAATGAGCTACATGAAGGTCATCTGGGGGGAGTGAAAATGAAAAGCCTTGCTAGGGCTTATGTGTGGTGGCCGGGAATCGATCAACAAATTGAAGACCGAACTAAGAGCTGCTTAGGATGCCAGAAGTTCCAAAATGCACCACCACATGCCCCTCTACAGCCATGGGAGTGGCCCTCCTCTCCATGGCAATGGGTGCATATTGATTTCGCTGGTCCATTCATGGACTCAATGTTCTTAATAGCAGTGGATGCTCATTCAAAGTGGCCTGAGGTGATAAAAATGTCTTCAACCACTACAGAGAAAACGATTGCAGTCCTACGGACCATATTTGCCAGAAACGGTTTGCCAGAGCAGATTTGCTCTGATAATGGACCACAGTTTGTGTCCGAAGAGTTTCGGAAATTTATGAGAAGGAATGGGGTAAGGCATTATACATCCGCCCCGTATCATCCAGCCACAAATGGATTGGCTGAGAGGTTCGTACAAACCTTTAAGAAGGCGATAAAGGCCATGTGCGATGATGAAATTCCACTACAGCATAAGATGGACAATTTCTTATTAGCCTACCAAAACGCGACACATGCAGTTACCAACCAGACCCCGGCCATGATGTTCTTTAACCGAAGGTTGAGATCTCGTCTGGACTTGCTCAGACCAAATGTGCGAAGAAATGTTGAGGACAAACAATTTCAGCACATCAATGAGAAGCCGACAAGGAGCTTCAATGTAGGGCAACCAGTCTTGGCCCGTGACTATCGAACAGAGAAGTGGCAACCCGGAATGATATGTGCAAGGCAGGGGCCATTCATGTACACAGTGGATGTCGGGGAGGACATTGTGAGACGCCACGTCGATCAGATCTTAGCGTCACAGGAACGCGTCAACCCCATGTCTCGAGTACCTGGGGATGAACCCGACATACCGGTAGCATCTACTTCAGACCCAGTAGCAGTGGAACCCGATGAACTACCCGATGAAAGGGGTCAGAATCGCCTCTGCACCAAGAACAAGAACCTCTGGAAAGGCGCTATCCCGAAAGGGTCAGGAAGCCGCCCCAAAGACTGAATCTATAAATGGACTTTTGTTGTTTAATGTACATGTTGAAATGTTAATTGTTATTTGAATATTAGGGGTATTACTAATCTAAAAGGGGAGGAATTGTAGTGTATGTGCCTTTAAGTCAGAACTACTTTTACAGCTCCTGTATACTGTAGTACCGGCAGTGACCACACCAGTATATAAGCTTTGCGCATGCCTCTGTACCCCCAGTCTAGAGACTACCCTCCTCCAGTAAAGACCTGTTATTTGTTAATGTACAGCATCCATGTGATTATTTAATAATAGCATATCCACTGAACCACGGATCCAACAGTATCTGTCCCCTACCACAATTACATTCCCTTTCATTCCCCCCACTTGGATGGCCTCCTGCACCATGGTGCCATGGTCAGCTTGCTCATCCATCCTGCAGGCTTTTCCCTCATTCACACAGGCAGCAAGAACCTCATACCTGTTGGACAAGGGCAAAGGTTGATGTTCCTCCAGCACTGCACCTGGGGTCCCCTTACCTGCCTGAGTTGCAGTCACACCCTCCTGTCCCTGATCACTAGCCAGACCTGTACCACTACCCAACCTAAGGGGTGTGACTGCCTCTTGGATCAAAGTGTCCAGGTAACTCTTCCAATCCCTGATGCCCCGCAATGTCTACACCTCAGACTCCAGCTCAAAAACTCTGAGCTGAAGTTCCTCAAGATGCAGGCACTTACTGCAAATGTGGTTGTCCGGGATCACAATGCTCTCCATAAACTCCCACATGCTGCAGTTGCGGCACACCACCTGCACTGCCATCCCTATATGACCTTGTTTTATTTAATTAAATTTAATTAAATTTGTAATTAGGTAACTTAGTTTACAGTGTAGTTTACTGACGACTTACTTGATCTAGATTAAGTTACAGGTACTGAAATTAAATATTTACCTGTAACACAAAGCACTACAAGTAGTGTAGGCAAAAAGCACTACTCCTTCCCTCTCTTCTCCAAATTCCCACTCTTTCCAAATTCCCAACCAAAGTATCCTGTTCAAGTCCACACCGTTTAATCCCACTCTGTGCAGACCGAACAAGGTAAAATAGATGAACGGAAATCCCATCGGAGAGAAGTGCAGAATTTCTTCAAGGTCGGCATTCCTGGAAGAGATGTGGCAGTGTTTTTCTGTGGAGAGAGAAACAGATTTAATGTTTCAGGTCGATGACCTTTCGTCAGAACTGAAAAAGGTTTTAAGCAAATCCAGAGGCAGGGAAAGGGGGAGGGGAGGAAAGAACAAAAGGGAAGGTCTGTGATAGGGTGGAAATCAGGAGAGATTAAAAGAAAAAAGGGATGATGGTGCGAGGCAAAAGGAGATGGTAATGGGACTAGTAAAGGAACAAAGGATGGGTCTAGAAGAAGTGTAACTGGGAAAAGGAGAATCAGCAACAGCTGCCATCTGGAAAAAAATGGGTCAGAGGTTATGATATGAAATTGTTGAACTCAATGTTGAATCCGGAAGGCCTAATCAAAAGATGAGGTGCTGTTCCTCGAGCTTACATGAGCTTCATTGGAACAGTGTAGGAGCCGAAGACAGAGAGGTCAGAGTGAGAGCGGAGAATTAAAGTCTAATGCATTAGTGTGCCACTAACTGCGAGATCCCGCAAATGTCTCTGAAGGCGCCCTGGAAGGATCCAGAGGCAAAAAGGTTGAGGGCGGTGGTGACTTTGACAGCCACTGGTAAAGCATGGCCACCAGGTTCAGCAGGTCTTGTTCCAGAAGGCTGCAGCTGCCTGCCACCACCTGACGTGACACCCTGAGACACTGGTGTTCCGACATGTCGAGGAAGCTTATCCTCTGCCTGTAGACCCTGTGTGCCGGGTATGGCCTCCTGCGAGCTGCACCTCTCTGCTGATCTCCCCCTCTCCTGTGCAGCTGTAGGTTTGTGAGCAGCAGACTGTTGCTGGTGCAGCTCCTGGTGCTTTTTTAAAATTTGTTCATGGGATGTGGGCATCACTGGCAAGGTCCCTAATTGCCCTTGAGAGGGTGGCGAAGGTCCGGGTGGTCTGTCCGGTTTTATTCTTTACTTCTTTGTAGCAGTTTGATACAACTGAGTGGCTTGCTAGGCCATTTCAGAGGGCAGCTAAGAGTCAACCTGCAGTCACGTATAGGCCAGACCAGGTAACAACAGATTTCCTTCCCGAAAGGGCATTAGTGAACCAGATGGGTTTTTATGACTATCTGGTAGTTTCATGGTTTTATTCCAGATTTATTTAATTGAATTTAAATTCCCCAGCTGCCATGGTAGGATTTAAACTCATGTCTCTCGGATCATTAGTCCAGGTCCTCTGGATTACTAATCCAGTAACATAACCACTATGCTACCATTCTCCTACTGCTGCTCCGGATGCTGCTGGTGGTCATCTTGCTCCTCTTCTGAGGTCCAAAGTAGCACAGTGTAAGCAGCACCCATGCTGATCTGATAGATCAGAGCTCCAAAGTGCAGGTCAGAACTCCGAAACTCCAAAGTGTGTAAGGTAACCTCACAGCACAAGTACTGTGAACAAACCCTTTCACCCAAGCAGGTAAGAAAGCAGCTGTCAGTACTCAGTACATTTTGACATATTTCGCTGTCATGGCTACATCCCCTCAATTGCTGCTTTTTTCTCACCTGGTTTTCACTCGCAAGTTCCAGGAAGCCCGGGAAACCCGTGGAATGAAAGTTAAACTCCAAAACCCACGTTAATATCGGTGTAATTGACCTATTAACATATTGTAATTGATAACCCACCTCTCCCGAGGGGTTTGCTCGCACGCAACCTAATGCACTGCAGTTAAATGCGGAAGTTGGTGGGTTGGAGCCAGCTTCCCGACACGCTGTCATTTTTCCTGGATTTCATCCCCTACCTGCACCCAAACCCACGCCCTCACCCATGTTAAAATTCCCCCAGCGTTTCAGGTCGATGACTGAAACCTGAAACGTTAACTCTATTTCTATCTCCACAGATGCTGCCTGACCTGCTGAGTATTTCCAGCATTTTCTGTTTTTATTTATTATTAATAGGAATGTTATACTGTGTAACACAAGATGTATTATTATATCATAGAGGCTCTCTCACAAAGAGGCAGGTCTGGGTGGGATCAGGGCTTGGCCTAAAAAAATGGGTGCAAGGGCAGGGAGAAGACCCAGGCACAGATACTGCAAGAACAGAGAGGCCACAGCAAGGCAAAGGCCAGAATGGTATCTGGGAAGAGACAGGGGGTAGGCCTAAAGAAACAGCTACAGGGGCCAGGAAGGAAGTGAAGCAATGATCCGGGAAGTTTTGGGGAGTGGGGTCAGGTACCAGAGCATTTCTTTAGCTGGGGGATGTCCATGGGGATTTGGCAGACATGGAAGCATGTGAAAGCCAGGAATATAGTAGGGATGGCATTTCAAATACAACAGGCCAAAAAGCAGAGCAGAGCTGCAAGTGCAGAGCCAGGAGATACCTGTACAGGCTAGCATTTAAAATTGAAGAGGGTCAGGGACAGTGCAGAGTTATTTCCCCATTTCCACCCCATAAATTTCATTTTAACGTCCCTTAAAAGCTTACCACAGTCTATAGCAGCACTTAAACTGGAAATGTTTAGTAATTGTAATACAAAAAATATTTTCTGTATATATTTATTGAAATGGAAGGTGAATTGGTTAATTAATCTATCTTTATTAGCTTCTGTAAGAGATCTTTTATGGAGCACATTAAGATTACTTTTGACTTTCTTGATCCATTCTTATTTCATATCTTATCTCGAGATTAATGCTTTCTGTTTTGACTTTTTTCTTCTTTGTGTGTTGTGTCAAAACACATGATAACACTTTAACTCTGGTAAATAAAGAAAATGATGATAAACTACATCGGAACTGTGCATAAAACAAATAAACTTGAAATGCAGCCTATTCAGTATGAAAGGGGGTTCTTCAGGTTGAGATTATTGTAATATTGACATATTATGATACAATACCTTATTTTGTTCTTTCCTCTGAGCAAAGCATTTATTTTGAAAAGGAACATGTACCAAAAGAGAGGGAAAGTAAAACGATAAATTATTGCACAGCAGGACACACCCCAGTTTACTTTTGATAAAGAAATATCTGTAATGTAAAGCCATCCTTGCCTCAGGTTAAAGTCCACCTCCTCACTTCAAGAGGCAGAATGGTTGAAGTCAGTGTTAGAAATTACTTTGCAGCCGGAGACAAAATTGTTTGTCCAACTTTTATTCACACTTAAAACAACTGAACATTTATTTATCTTTGTTCATATTAAGTAATTAATCATTCAATTTGCTAGCTATGAAAGTTAGAATTTTCTTTTGGACTATGGTGCAAATCTGGTTTGTAGCAACTTGGCAGAAGAAGTATGTCTGTGCCCCTTGCCCCATCTCTAGTTTTAAAAAGCAAAAATTGCAGATATTAAAATAGGTTTCTACTGGCCCTCAGTAAAGATGTGAGCAAGAACATAGAGTGGGTGATCTACGTTAACACAAAGTATTCTGAAGCAAGGTCTCAACCTGAAACATTGGCTCGGATTTTGCGGTGGGCATGACAGTGTACTCGGAGAGTACGCCATCATACCGCCTTTGAAATATACCGCAAGTTCGGAAGCTTCTTCTCCACCTTGTGCGGTCTTGGGCCAGGGATTCCCAGGTGTCAGTGGGGATGTTGTACTTTTTCAAGGAGGCTTTGAGGGTGTCCTTGAAGCATTTCCTCTGCCCACCTGGGGCTCGCTTGCCATGCCGGAGCTCTGAGTAGAGCGTTTGTTTTGGGAGTCTTGTATCGGGCATGCGGACGATGTGACCCGTCCATCAGAGCTGATCGAGCGTGGTCAAAGCTTCGATGCTGGGGATGTTGGCCTGAGTGAGAACACTGACATTGGTGCGCCTATCCTGCCAACGAATTTACAGGATCTTGCGGAGGCAGCGTTGGTGGTACCTCTCCAGTGCTTTGAGGTACCTGCTGTACATGATCCATGTCTCTGAGGCATACAGGAGGGCAGGTATCACTGCTGCTCTGTAGACCATGAGCTTAGTGTCGGGTTTGGGGTCCTGGTCTTCAAACACTCACTTCCTCAGGCGAATGAAGGCTGCACTGGCACACTGAAGGCGGTGTTGGACTTCATCATCGACGTCTGCCCTTGTTGACAGTAGGCTCCCGAGGTATGGAAAGTGGTCCACGTTGTCCAAGGCCTTGTCGTGGATTTTGATAATCGGGGGGCAGTACTGTGTGGCGGGGGCAGGTTGATAGAGGATCTTTGTCTTACGGATGTTTGGTGTAAGGCCCATGCTCTCGTATGCTTCGGTGAAGGTGTTGACGATGGTTTGGGGTTCGACCTCCGAGTGAGCGCAGACACAAGCGTCGCCTGCATACTGTAATTCAACGACATAGGATGGGACAACCTTGGATCTGGACTGGAGGTGACGGAGGTTGAACAGTTTCCCGTTTGTTCTGTAAATTAGCTCCACTCCAGTGGGGAGCTTACTGAGGGTGAGATGGAGCATTGCAGCAAGGAAGATCGAGAAGAGCGTTGATGCAATGACACAGCCTTGCTTGACCCCGGTTCATACGTGAATTGGGTCTGTGGTGGAACCGTTGGTCAGGATCACGGCTTGCAGGTCGTCGTGAAGCAGGTGGAGGATGGTGACAAACTTTTGAGGGCAGCCGAATTTGAGGAGGACACTCCATAATCCCTCATGGTTGTCAGTGTCGAAGGCCTTTGTGAGATCAAAGAAGGCCATGTACAGCGGTTGGTGCTGTTCCCTGCATTTCTCTTGTAATTGACGTGCAGTGAAGATCATGTCCATTGTGCCCCTTAGTGGGCGGAATACACATTGCGACTCTGGGAGGAGCTCTTCGGCCACTGGGAGAAGGCGATTTGAGGAGGATTCTTGCGATGACTTTCCCTGTGGCAGACGGCAGGGAAACTCCTCTGTAATTACCGCAATCGGACTTGTCACCTTTCTTGAAGATGGTCACAATTAAATTGCAGTTAATTGGCAAACGGCTAAATGGCAAATCTGAGCACATTTAAATGGGCACAGTTAAAAGACAGAGGGGGTTATTTTGGTGAAAGGTGTGAAAAGAGGGCTAAATGGATGCTGTGTTAATAAGACAGGCCTGTATGAAAGGCTGGTTTTAGCACACAATTTTGGTCTTAATTGCTGATTACCATTATTTGAACGTGCC
The DNA here is from genome assembly GCF_052327205.1 of Somniosus microcephalus. Taxonomy (NCBI): domain Eukaryota; kingdom Metazoa; phylum Chordata; class Chondrichthyes; order Squaliformes; family Somniosidae; genus Somniosus; species Somniosus microcephalus. The sequence continues at coordinate 185,568,533 of NC_140987.1, read as the reverse complement.
TGGAGGTGCTAAAGCAGACAATACAATACAATACAAATCGCTTTATTGGCATGATAAGGTACATCTTATGTTGCCAAAGCATCAAAATACATTTATGGTTGAACACATAAACGCGGTTCCATTCATACAGTGTATAAACAGGTATATCCCTGAGTTTATAAATATACACCTGCAGGTTTAGCACTCAAGCACTGATTAGACACAATTTTCGTGGAGCAGTATATGTGGGCTCCACGCACTCACTTCCACTGAAGGGGCCAGATTTTCAGTGTGCTGTGAGGCGGGCTTTCAGGCGTGCGGGGGGCAAAAATCCCAAATTCGGGGGTCCCGACACCATCCCTCCCAAAACCCGCCTCCACGTAAGTTGCAAGGGAGGCGGGTACCCGCCCCGCACTGGGACCCGCCGACCCGAGGCGGGAAGGGATTAGTGCCAATTAACTGCCTGTTAACAGGCAGTTTTTAGCCTAATCCCTATTTTGAGGGGTGTCGTGCGGGATTCCCGACAGCTCCAAACCATGCCAGGTTAGAGCAGGCGGGCCGTCGGGTTGAAGGACTTGGAGGGGTCGCGATGTCGGTGTTCAGGTGAGTGATGGGTGCATGAGTGCAAAGGTAAGTGTGTTTGGTGTGTCTAAAGTGTGTAAAGAAGTTTCACTTACCTGTACTTACCTTAACAGCCTTTCTTCCTCTAGGCGTCGGGAGTCCATCACTCAGCCGGAACTGAAAGCTGAATGGCTGCGATCTGTCAAAAGTGACAGCCTTCAGCTTTCAGTGTAGGTGAGAGTTCTAACTGAGTGCGTAGAAGGACTCAGGTTAGAAGTCAGACTGTCAGTGTTTGACAGCTTCAAACAGCTGTGAAACACTGATATTTCATCTGTCAGAAACTCTTGACAGATGAAATTTCAGTCTGTGACGTCACCTGTTGCCGGGTGGCCCTTAATTGGCCTGCTGAGCCCGCTGGGCGGGCTCAACAAGGTCAATCAAGGGAAAATCACGTCGATTGGCCGGACGTCGATGGAGGCGGGACTAAAACCCAAAAGTTGTAGTCCCACCTCCTTCCCGTCAGCTTAATGAAAATCCAGCCCAAGGTGTGGAGTTTGCTGGCTGATACACAGCGGCACGTTTCAGAGTGGCTCAGGAGCTGAGTGAGAGGGCGCACAGGCTCTCGATCACTTCACTGTGGTCCTGGTGGAGGAGGTCCAGAGGAGGACTGTCCTATACCCGTAGAGGGGAAGGAACCCACCTCGCCCTCCTGTCCCTCTCTCCTGCAGCAGCTGGTGCTGCTCTGCCTGGCTTCATCTCCTCCTCCAATTCCTCCTGCACACCAAGGGGGTTCCCCAGCAAGATGCCCATGACCAAGCACTCCCTTTCTCCTGGTGACTCCTATAATGTGTCCAAAAAGGTAGAGTATCACAGCACTCACTCTCTTTAGGTGAAGTCCTCAGAGAATTTCCAGAATGAATATTGATAGAGTGCTGGTGAAGTCTTGACAAAGTGTCCCAGAAAGTCTCCCGATGTGTTTCAAATGTCCTCTTCAAACCTCCAGCAGCAAGTGAACAGTAAAGGTGATATACCTTTAATTAGTGCTCAAAATCCTGTGCAATTACTTATTTACTCCCAATCAGCTGGTCGCTGTTAGGAGAGGGCAGGGCGTTAGTTCAAGTGCTAGCCACCAAAATGCTGTGCAGCATCCTTAATGAACACCAGCAGGTAATTTAGATGGCAATCAGCCCCTTCATGATCCTCTGGGTGGCTGTTCCTAGCGTGCGCTTCAACTCCTTTACCAAGATGACGTCTTGTGCTAAACCAGCATTTCAGCTTAAGACCCCATCTTGGCCACCTCAGAGGCCCTTTAGCGTCTAAAGTATCCAGGGAAAATCGCCCCCAGGTAGTGGTGCTGAAAGTTAAATATGAAATTTAAACATAGGCCTTTTAAATAAGGGTGCGGAATATGTATCATACTTAATTTTATATTGAAGAACAAATGGCCAGAAAAATGTACAAATCTAGTCAGGTGCCACCTTTTCCAGGACAGAATTAGTGCTATAATAGGAGGACAATGTATAGAGTATGTGTAACATATCAGCAATTTCTGTTGTAGGTCTTTACTAATGTTATTATTGAAGAGATCGCAAAGTCTCTGTTTGAAGAATGGACTCAGTCGAGAATATTTTTGTGGACTTTATGGGCTGAGGGTGTTTTCCCTGTGGTGGGATCGCCCTGTGCAAATGTGTGGGGGACTGGTTTGGTAAAATGCCAGAGAACGCATGGCAGTTGGCTGTGACAAAAGAACTGTCAGTCATCCAGAATGTATGGGTTTGCCTGACAGTCCTGGAAAAAGGAAGGGGGCCATTGAACTTGAACTTATTAAAAGGCCACTCTAGTATGCAAAGCACTTCTCACCTCCATCTCAGAAGAGAAGCAGAACAATGAACCCGCTGGCCTCAGCCAGCCGAAAAGGAGCCAGTTTTTTCCCAACACAAAGACCGAAAGATATGTCCCAGACTTAGGGCCATTAATCCAATACTCATGGGTCCGAGGACAACCCATCACTGATTAAGCACCAGAGTGCTTAGAAACAAAAGGATTTTAAAGATTGGTGGGAAAGATAGGGGTGGCCAGACTCCTACAAAAGATAGATTCTTTTCCACCATTCTTTCTCTCTCTCTCTCGCTTCCTCGCTCCACCAAGATCGACTTAAGAAGTACCAGAGGAAGAAGCCGCTGAGCGAAGCGATCGAGCCAAGCCGGTAACCAGATATCCCAGGCAAGCTGGGTGAGGTGTAAGGGGCTCAGGGTTTTTCTCAGAAGTGAAGTTTTGGGCTATTCCGAGGGGGGAGCTTCGTTTGGTTCAGCCAGGCGAAGGGGTTTTTGTGACTGGGTAATTCGTTGGTAGGGGTGGAATTAGAGTCCACCATAGCAACAAGGGAATTACTGCTTGTTATAGTCCCCAGTTTTGTACTGTATGTATGTTGTTTGTAATATGGATTTTATTCTCCACAGGGACAGTGATTTTGTTTAGTAGTGTATGTTAGACCAAATAAATAGAAGTTTGGTTTTTCACCGAAGCATTCCTGTCCGTGACTTATTTCATTGACACTCTGAATAATAATTCCCGGGTATAGAACTTTCGTAAGGCAGGGGCGATTCGAACCATCTGTCTAGCAATTGGGCTAGGATCAAAAACCGCTTACATTATGTTGAATCCTACATATAATAATTTATTTCTTCAACTCCATGTCTTACTGTGAATTTATTACACATGGAGTAAATGCAAAGAATTTTCTGATGTTATTTCAACACCAAAATATAATTTAGTTGCTGCCTATTGTGAATCAAAATGAGGTTACATTATACAAAAGCAAAATACTGCGGATGCTGGAAATCTGAAATAAAAACAGAAAATGCTGGAAATACTCAGCAGGTCAGGCAGCATCTGTGGAGAAGGAAACAGAGTTAACGTTTCAGGTAAGTCATCGACAGGGAACGTTAACTCTGTTTCTCTCTCCACAGATGCTGCCTGACCTGAGGTTACATTGGCTCAGAAATTCGGGTCTCCACGGGTGAGTACTCACGGGGTACTCACCCGTAGGCCCAATGGAAGTGCCGGTTTCCTGCATGCACTGCGCATGCGTGGGAAACCGGCACTTCTGTTCCCCTGAACGAAGGGGTTCAGAAGTCGAATGCGTGCGTAGGAGAGGCTGCGCGTGCGCATTGAACTTAGGTTTTTTTGCAGGTTTTCCCGGGAGGGTAAGGGATCGATTTTCTGCCAGCCGGCAGGCGGCTTTCCAGGCGGCCGGGGGCCGAAAACCGCCAAAAAGCGGGTGGCGACCCCCCCCACCTGATTCCCCACCCTGTCCAACTTTCGGACCGCCGTTTCTCCGTGACCCGCTTCAGTCCCGGCCGCCGCTGGCAGGACTGGTCGTCGGAGCACTAATGACCAATTATTATCTTGTTACATAAGAACATAAGAACATAAGAAATAGAAGCAGGACTAGGCCAATCGGCCCCTCGAGCCTGCTCCGCCATTTAATAAGATCATGGCTGATCTGATCCTAACCGCCATTCTACTATCACAGAACCATCTCCTGAATCTAACAGAATTAGACACACGAAATAGGAGCAGGATCAGGCTACACGGCCCCTGGGCCCGCTCCGCTACCCACAGGGCCATGTCCGATCCGAACCTAGACTCATGTCCAAATTCCTGCCCGCTCCCCGTAACCCTTAATTCCCTTTACTTCTAGGAAACTGTCTATTTCTGTTTTAAATTTATGTAATGATGTAGCTTCTACAGCTTTTTGGGGCAGCATATTCCATGGACCTACCACCCTCTGAGTGGAGTAGTTCCTCCTCATCTCAGTTTTGAAAGAGCAGCCCCTTATTCGAAGACTATGCCCCCTAGTTCTAGTTTTACCCATCATCGGGAACATCCTCCCCACATCCACCCGATCCAACCCCTTCACAATCTTATATGTTTCAATAAGATCGCCTCTCATTCTTCTGAACTCCAATGAGTAGAGTCCCAATCTACTCAACCTCTCCTCATATGTCCATCCCCTCATCCTTGGGATTAACCGAGTGAACCTTCTTTGTACTGACTCGAGAGCAAGTATGTCTTTTCTTAAGTATGGACACCAAAAATGTATGCAGTATTCCAGGTGCGGTCTCACCAATACCTTGTACAACTGAAGCAATACCTCCCTATTTTTATATTCTATCCCCCTAGCAATGAAAGACAACATTCCATTGGCCTTCTTAATCACTTGCTGCACCTGCATACTAACCTTTTGAGTTTCGTGCACCAGGACCCCCAGATCCCTTTGTACTTCAGTACTTTCCAGTTTCTTGCCATTAAGATAATAGCTTGCTCTACGATTTTTCCTGCCAAAGTGCATAACCTCACACTTTCCAGTATTGTATTCCATCTGCCAAATCTCTGCCCACTTACTTAGCCTGTTTATGTCCCCTTTCAGGTTTTTTATGTCCTCCTCACTCACTACTTTCCCTCCCATCTTAGTATCATCTGCAAACTTTGATATGTTACACTCGGTCCCCTCCTCCAAATCGTTAATATAGATTGTAAAGAGTTGGGGACCCAGCACCGACCCCTGCGGAACACCACTAGTTACTGATTGCCATTCTGAGAATGAACCATTTATCCCAACTCTCTGCCTTCTGTTAGATAGCCAATCCTCTATCCATGCCAGAATATTACCCCCAATCCCGTGATTTTTTATCTTAAGCAATAATCTTTTGTGTGGCACCTTGTCAAATGCCTTTTGGAAGTCTAAATACACTACGTCCACTGGTTCCCCTTTATCCACCCTATATGTTACTTCCTCAAAGAACTCCAGCAAATTTGTCAAACATGACTTCCCCTTCATAAAACCATGCTGACTTTGTCCTATTAAATGATGATTATCCAAATGTCCTGTTACTGTCTCCTTAATAATGGACTCCAAAATTTTACCTACCACAGATGTTAGGCTAACCGGTCTATAGTTTCCAGCCTTCTGTCTACTGCCCTTTTTAAATAAGGGTGTTACATTAGCAATTTTCCAGTCTGCCGGGACCTTTGCTGAGTCCAGGGAGTTTTGGAAAATTATTACCAATGCATCCATAATCCCTACCACCATTTCCCTCAAGACCCTAGGATGTAAGCCATCTGGTCCAGGTGATTTATCCGCCTTGAGTCCCATTATTTTACCGAGTACCACTTCCTTAGTGATTTTGATCGTGTTTAGCTCCTCCCCCCTATAGCCCCCTGTTTGTCCAGTGTTGGGATATTCTTAGTGTCTTCTACTGTAAAGACTGATACAAAATATTCATTCAGTGTTTTTGCCATCTCCATATTTCCCACCATTAATTTCCCGGTCTCATCCTCTGAGGGACCAACATTTACTTTAGCCACCCTTTTTCTTTTTATATAACTATAAAAAATCTTACTATCTGTTTTTATATTTTTTGCTAATTTACTTTCATAATCTATCTTCCCTTTCTTAATCAATCTTTTTGTTATTTTTTGCTGTCTTTTAAAGTTTTCCCAATCCTCTATTCTCCCACTAGATTTGGCTACCTTATATGCCCTTGTTTTTAGTCGAATACTATCCTTAATTTCTTTACTTAGTCACGGATGGCTGTCTTTTCTTTTACACCCTTTTCTTCTCAGTGGAATATATATTTTTTGGAAGTTGTAAAATAACTCCTTAAATGTACACCACTGATCATGTATCGTCTTACCCTTTATTCTATTTTCCCAATCCAGTCTACTCATTTCCGCTCTCATACCTTCATAGTCTCCTTTATTCAAGTTTAGCACGCTTGTTTGAGATCCAACCTTCTCACCCTCTAACTGAATATGGAATTCAACCATGTTATGGTCACTCATTCCAAGGGGATCCTTTACTAGGACATTTTTAATTAATCCTGTCTCGTTACACAGGACCAGATCTAAGGTTGCCTGCCCCCTGGTCGGTTCAGTTACATACTGCTCAAGAAACCCATCCCTAATACACTCAATGAACTCATCCTCAAGGCAGCCCTGCCCAATTTGATTTGTCCAATTAATATGATAGTTAAAATCCCCCATAATTATAGATGTTCCCTTATTACAAGCCTCAACTATTTCCTGATTGATACTCCGTCCAACATAGTTGCAACTGTTCGGAGGCCTATAGACTATGCCCACTAGTGTTTTTTTCCCCTTATTATTCCTTAACTCCACCCAAACTGTTTCATTATCCTGATCTTTTGACCCAAGATCATTTCTCTGTATTACAGTGTTTCCTTCCTTTATTAACATAGCCACCCCACCTCCCCTTCCTTCCTGCCTGTCCTTCTTGATCGTTAAATAACCTGGTATGTTTAATTCCCAGGCATTGTCACCCTACAGCCATGTTTCTGTAATGGCCACAAGATCATACCCATATGTAGTTATTTGTGCCATTAACTCGTCTATTTTGTTACGAATGCTACGTGCATTCAGATAAAAAAACTTTCAAATATGTTTTGTGACACTTAGTTCCTGTTTTTGACCTTTTTATTACTTTACCTTTTACTCCATACCTTCTGCCCCTTCCTGACATGCTCTGGTTTTTAATTTCCCCACTGCTACCTAAGTCTATGACCTTCTCTGTTGTCATTTTTATTATTTGCTCTCTAGGAACCTCCCCGCACTAGTTAGTTTAAAGCCCTCTCTACAGCCCTAGTTATATGATCCGCCAGGACTCTAGTCCCAGCACTGGCCAAGTGAAGCCCGTCCCAATGGAACAGCTCCCTCCTGCCCCAGTACTGGTGCCAGTGTCCCAGGAAGCAAAACCCATTTCTCCCACACCAGTCTTTGAGCCATGCATTTAACTCTCTAATTTTATTTGTCCTAGCCAAATTCGCTCGTGGCTCAGGATTATTACCCTTGAGGTTCTGTTTTTTAATTTGACCCCTAGCTGTTCATACTCCTTTAACAGAACCGGCTTCCTAGTCCTATCTACGTCGTTTGTACCAACATGGACCACGACAACTGGATCCACCCCCTCCCACTGCAAGTTTCTTTCCAGCCCAGAGGAGATGTCCTTAATCCTGGCACCGGGTAGGCAACACAGCCTTCGGGACTCTCGCTCTCGGCTGCAGAGAACTCTATCTATCCCACTAATAATACTATCCCCTACCACTACAACATTTCTAGTTACTCGCCCCTCTTGAATGGCCCCCCGTTCCACGGTGCTGTGGCCAGGTTGCTCATCCTCCCTGCAGTCCCTGCTCCCGTCCCCACAGGGAGTAAGAACCTCGAACCTGCTGGACAAGAGCAAGGGCTGCGGCTCCTCCAGCTCTACCTCCTGGATCCCTGCACCTGCCTCACTTGTAGTCACACTGTCCTGTCCCTGACCATTGGCTACAGCTGAATTAATTCACTTCATAGGTGTGATCACCTCCTGATACAAAGAGTCCAGGTACTTCTCCCAATCCCTGATGTGTCGCAGTGTCTGAAGCTCAGACTCCAGCTCATCAACACGGAGCTGGAGTTCCTGTAGCAGCAGACACTTGTCACAGATGTAATCACCGTGAGCCTCAATGGGGTTCACCGGCTCCCACATCTCGCAACAGTAACACATCACCTGCTCCATTCTATGTAATTAATTAAATTTTTATTGTTAGTTATGGACACCCTCTGCCCGATTATAGATGCTCGTATCCCCTTTAATTAATTGGATTTAATTTAAATCAATCCCTCTAATTACACCAGTTAAATGGTTTACCAACAGTCACTCTGCACCAGAAAGGCCTTATTAACTACAACCCACAGAGTTAAAGTTTGAAAAGAACACCTAACACCCCACTTACCCTAACTCACACACTTACCCAAACTCACAGCACTCTTTGATGACTCACGCTCAGTGCTTGCTCGCACTAGGACTGGTCTTTTTATACAGTTTGTTTGTTTACAGCCAAATGAGTCACCCCTGCTGATTGGTTAGAAAACTGGTTTCCACTGCCTGCTGTGCCAATTTCCTCCTACTGCAGTGTAACCTTGTTTTACTCTTCTTAAACCAACAGAATCCCAAATATTTAACTTTTCCCCTTTACTTAAACTGCTTAAGTAATCTTATCAAGAATGATTTAAAGAGAAATAACAATTAAAGAACTCACACACTTACCCAAACTCACAGCACTCTCTGCTGACTCGCACTCAGTGCTTGCTCGCGCTAGCCTGGTCTTTTTATACTGTTTGTTTGTTTACAGCCAAATGAGTCACCCCTGCTGATTGGTTAGAAAACTGTTGAAGTAGGTTTTCTGGGGCCATTGCAAATTTGGGGCTCTCCCCACCTGAAACACGCCTGCGGGGAACCCCACTAATGAGACCTGGCGTGAAAACAGTTGGCTTGCTTGCTTGCAGCTGCAGGTCAATCGGAGAAGCTGCAATTTAAAGGGACAGCACTTGTATGTTGAAGGGTTGGGGCTACTTCTTCAAGGCTTAGGCACAACTGTGGAAGGTTGGAGCCTCACACACTTCTCCAATGCCATCTCCTGGGAAGCCGCTCTCACCACCCTCACTCAGCGCTTCCTCAGCGGAGGCATCTACGAGAAGCATGGGACGCCTTTTTTTCCTTCCCTTCTTGCCATTAGAGGATCTCCAGCTGCAGAGGCGGCAGCCGCAGAACCAGGAACAGCAGGATCAGCAACAGGAGCACTAGGCTGCTGCTCACTCACCTGAAGCTGCACAGGCCAGAAGGGGCCAGCACTTGGAAGTGGCTTGAGAGCACCTTGCTGCGCTTTAGGGGGCCATGGGGACCCGTTTCTGCACTGGCAGTCCTACTCAGAAGGACTTCCATGAAGATCTGGTTTCTCTGTTCAACAGATGGCCAACGCTCCTCAAGAGATGTCATTCTCTTATGAGCACTCACCATGTTTTCCGTACCCTGGCAAATTATCTCCTCCATGGAGGTTGCCAACCTTTCCATGGTGATGCGTTCATGCGCCAATGACTCCACAAAGGCTCTGCTCATGGTCGCTATGGACTCCTCCATTCGCTTCACACTCGCAGCGACCCTGCCAGAGTCTCCTGCATCTGTGCATGGAGATCCATCACCTCTTCTCTTGTGGATGGACCCAGAGGCAGAGGGTCGACATGCATCGCAGCTGAGCTGAGCTGGCAGAGTACTGCGCCCTCCGATGAGGACTCTCCACTGCTGTCCCTGTCTCCAGACTCTGCTGAGGCTCACTTGTGAGCTGTGAAACACCAGGTGACGACACTACTCTAAGTCCCGAAGGTCCCCCCGAGGTGTGAGTGTCTGCGCTGGTGCTGGGTGCGCTTACTTCTGCTGACGCTGCGCCCTCAGAGTTTGGAGCTTCCTCTGAGGAGTGTGGCTGCACAGCCTCTTCCTCCTCCACAGTGAGGACGGGGGCTCTGGATGGTACTGTGGGGGAGTAAAGGAAGGAGTTAGAGATGTAATGCCAAGGTTCTTCTGGTGACTCCCAGCAAGTTGGCATCTGCTGACACCTGCATCCATGCAGCATTGGTCTCAGTGGGAGGCCTCTTCCTCCCTGACCTAGGGAAGAGGACCTCCCTGTGGGCCCTAACCCCATCCAATAATGCCTGCAGTGAAGCCTCGTCGAAATTGGAGGCAGTTCGAGGTCTGGCACTGGCCACAGCTGCTGCCGGCTCCTCTGCCATCCTGTATAGTTCGTATGGAAGCCTTCAGAGGATGCAATGCTTGCTATGGACCTTGAAAGCACCACGAATGATGACATCATACTGTGGGAATTTCTGACTCGAATTGGACAATTAGCAAGGCTTCCCACATGCTGGGAATTAATTGGCCACTTGAGGGAAAATTGCATGGAGCTGGCTGACACTTTTTTATCTGTGTCAGAAACCCCACATTCGGGGAAACCCAACCATTTCCCACACAAGCCGAAAATCGGGGCCAAGTCTCCAGAATTTACACATTTAAAAAGCAGTCGTAAGGCCTACTTTTTACAAGGTAAATGGTGAATTAATTAAAATTAAAACATTTTTTCCACAGGTTTATTCTTTTTAAATACTTTAAAGAAAGGTAAGTTTATTTTTAGCCCCATTAGAAAATAAAATTATTTTTTTCAAAGATTTAAATTATTGTTTGTTATTTCATGTAATTTATAGTTTATTTAAAAAATGTGATGTTTTAAAAAAATTTATTTGAAGATTTTGTGATGTTTTTGGGCCCGTAGTATTTATAAGTTTTGACAGCTCTTCCTGTCAAACTTATGAATGGAACATTCCCTGCTCCGATTGGCTCCCCATGGCCCACATGATCCAGGGGACACATCGAACTAACTACGCCCCTGGGATACGCAAGCACAGCGCGCTGGCAGTTGGAGCAGGCCCAGGATCGCAATTCCATGCGGGCCCACAGCTCAACGGCCGGCGCGCTAGGTAAGTGCAGGTCGGGGGCTTGCACCCGCGGGAAGCCCCCGACCCGAATTTCTGGGCCAATATGTTTCATTGTGTCACTGTAATTCAGTTACAAATTTTCACCAGGTCATTCAGGATCTTGCTATGCAGACACACAGATGTAATACTTTTAACAGAAAGCAACAAGACAAAAAAGCTTTTAACCTTTATCCTTTTGTACATATTTTTAAAGTGATCATCATTTTGTGAACAATTTCTCATTTGTTTTACCAGTTTATTTGCCCTTTTTATTGAAGGGATTATTTATTTGATTATTCAGAGTGGTTGAGCTGAAGTGTTTGAAAATGCTGTTGCATTACCTATGCCACAATGGATTCTCAGCCTAGAAAAAAAATCTTATTTCTGTAACAGATGTTTACTATCTCTGTGAATAATTTAATTTGCACAATACAAAATGTATTTGCTTTAATTTTTACTGGGTTCCACCAGGGCCACTCAGCTCCAGACCTCATTGCAGCCTTGGTCCAAACATGGACAGAAGAGCTGAATTCCAGAGGTCAGGTGAGAGTGATTGCCCTTGAATTCAAGGCAGCATTTGACCAAGTGTGGCATCAAGGATCCCTAGTAAAATTGAAATCAATGGGAATCGAGAAAAACTCTCTCCTGGCTGGAATCAAACTAAGCACAAAGGAAGGTGGTTGTGGTTGTTGGAGGCCAATTACCTCAGCCCCAAGATGTTGCTTCAGCTGTGGCTCAGTCGGTAGCACTCTCGCCTCTGAGTCAGAAGGTTGTGGGTTTAAGACACACGCCAGGGACTTGAACACATAAATCTAGGTTGACACTCCAAGGGAGTGCTACACTGTCGGAGGTGCCGCCTTTCGGATTAGACGTTAAACCAAGGCCCTGTCTCTGCTCTCTCAGGTGGACATAAAAGATCCCATGGCACTATTTCAGAGAAGAGCAGGGGAGTTATCACCGGTGTCCTGGACAATATTTACCCCTCAATCAACATAACAAAAACAGATTATCTGGTTATTATTACACTGCTGCTTGTGGGAGCTTGCTGTGTGCAAATTGACTGCTGCACTTCCCACATTACAACAGTGACTACACTCCAAAAGTACTTCAGTGGCTGTAAAGTGTTTTGAGATGTGGTTGTGAAAGGTGCTATATAAATGCAAGTATTTCTTTTCAGGAGTTCCTCAGGGCAGTGTCCTAGGCCCAAACATTTTCAACTGCTTCATCAATGACCTTCCCTCCATCATAGAGTCAGAAGTGGGGATGTTCGCTGATGATTGCAGTGTTCAGTTCCATTTGCAACTCCTCAGATAATGAAGCAGTCCATGCCCGCATGCAGCAAGATCTGGACGCCATTCAGGCTTGGGCTGATAAGTGGCAAGTAACATTCATACCACACAAGTGCCAGGCAATTAACATCTCCTAAAAGTCTAACCACCGCTCCGTGACATTCAATGGCATTACCATCATCAAATTCACCCACCATCACCATCCTGGAGGTCAGCATTGACGAGAAACTTAACTGGACCAGCCACATAAATACTGTGGATACAAGAGAAGTTCAGAGGCTGGGTGTACTGCAGTAAATTACTCACTTCCTGAATCCCCAAAGCCTTTCCACCATCTACAAGGCGCAAGTAAGGAGTGTGATGGAATAGTCTCCACTTGCCTGGATGAGTGCAGCTTCAACACCACTCAAGAAGCTCGACACCATCCAGGACAAAGCAGCCTGCTTGATTGGCACCCCATCCACCACCTTAAACATTCACTCCCTCCACCACCGGTGTACCATGGCTGCAGTGTGTACCATCTACAAGATGCACTGCAGCAACTTGCCAAGGCTTCTTCGGCAGCAGCTCCCAAACCCGCGACCTCTGCCATCTAGAAGGCCAAGGGCAGCAGGCACATGGGAACACCACCACCTCCAAATTCCCCTCCAAGTCGCACACCTTCCTGACTTGGAATTATATTGCAGTTCCTTCATTGTCGCTGGGTCAAAATCTTGGAACTCCCTACCGAACAGCACTGTGATAGTACCTTCACCACATGGACTGCAGCAGTTGAAGAAGGCAGCTCACCACCACCTTGTCAAGGGCAATTGGGGATGGGCAATAAATACTAGCCTTACCAGCAATCCCCACATCCAGTGAATGAATTTAAAAAACTTATGCTTTGTTTAAGTTCAGTATGAATTGCCCTAACACCAAGGGTTGGATTTTGCCAGCCCCGAGGAGGCAGGTATAGAGGTGGGACTGCCGGTAAGGTTGCAGAAATTGGGGGTGGCTGGCAAACCCGCCCCCATCCCGCCTCTGTGCCCTTTTGCCAGGAGGCAGGAAGCCGTCCTGACACGGGTCCCGTCTCCTCGAGGCAGGAAAGGGATTAAATCCTTTTAACTGCCTGTTAACAGGTAGTTAACAGGCAGAAAAAAGGATTAGTCCCATTTTACCTTTTCAAGTGCAGGCTTCCCGACTTTGGAAACCCCGCTGGGGTGGAGGAGTCAAGTAGGAGGTCTGCAGGGGTCGGAGTGGTCTGAAAGTGCAATTTAGAGGTGAGTGATGGGTGCAAGTGTGGAGTGGTAAGTATGTGAGGTGAGTGTAAAGTGTTAGAAAATGTTCACTTACCTTTGTTTCTGCCTATAGCCTTCAGCCGCTCTGGATCCGGAGCCCCGACATCTTCATTGTAGATTTCACAGACTGGCTGTTGGATTCTCTGAACCAATAGTTATCTGATTTCTACAAAGTAGACAGGTTTGATGAGTCCTGAACACAAGGGCTCATCAAGCTACACAGAATGTCAGTGTTTGATAGCTTCACAGAGCTGTCAAACGCTGACATTTCTTCTTTCAAGAAATCTTGACAAATGGCACGTCAGATGTTGACATGCTCTGTCAGTGACTTCCCCTAATTGGACTGCAGGGCGGGCTTAACAAGGTCAATCAGGGGAAAATCCCGCTGGTTGGCCAGAAGATGATGGAGGTGGGACTGAGACCCGTCAAGCAGCAGTCCCGCCTCCAACACGTCTCCATTCAGAAAATCCAGCCTTAAAATACTGAATTCATAATAATTTGCCATGTAATCTTTTACAGACAAAACTGGATCAACCAATCTGCCAGAAATTCACTGTGGAGAATATGCTTTCAGCGCTGCCTGCTTTTCCTAAAGGTCCCACCCAACATCAGGTGAAGAGGGCTGTTGTAAGATTCGCAATTTTCAGCAAAAATCACGCAAGAAAACTGGATAAAATAAGACTGTTTATTGACCAAAGTAAGCTTGCACAGAAAAACCTTTGATAAAAGGGCATACAAAATGGCCGCCAGGCCCCGTGATCAGTTTATGAACCATTTTATTTCTGTTACTGCAAGCCAGACAGGCTTGTGGATTGAAGACAGTGAGCCCGCGAAAGCCAGTATCTGGGAACCGAAACTCAGAGCAACAGCATACATATTCAATGGATTATAAGTACAGGATGGGGCCCATCAAGATATGGGCGGACAATGTAAAAAAACTTATACCCATTTATCGTACAAAGGAAAAACCGTTTAGCAGCCATCAAGGAAAACGTCCGGACCGATCAATATGCGAACCGAGCCGCGGTGACAATGCAAAGGACATTAACAGACATTATCGGCCAGGAAGGCCAGTTCAAGTTATCACCGGCTCCGTTACAAGACAAAGCGCCCCTGCAGAGATCTCTGCCCGCCAAAATTAATACAAAGACAGGACTATGATTTGGCGGGAGATAAGACTGTCCCAAAAGAGTATAACTATGGATTGAAAGTCCATCTAAACGACTTCTTCACTGCTACGGCTTCTTGTTGGGCGACTTCAGGCTTCCATTTCTTCAAGAACTTTCTTCTACGAGGAACGAACGAAGGGCGGACGGTGCCCGGATCGGCGCCTCTTCCACTTCGGCAGATCGATGAAAACGTTTTCGTCTTTTTAAAGACGGACGGTTTCGGAAAAAGGACAACGTGGCCGGTGTTCAGCCAAACAAGGCTCGGCCACGACGAGAAGACGACAAGGGTGGCCCAGGTACTGGGGTCGGGAGATCATCGACGACCCAGGCCGACGGAGAAGAAACCCTCTGGAGAACCGGCGATCTAGGCCACAAGATTCTCCCATGTGCATAGCCTGCATCTGGGTCTACTCCATGAACCCAAATCGACTTAGTGGATCTCAACCCTGACGAGCGCTCATCGAGGCTGGGTCTACCCCACCGCCTCGAGGGAGGAGAGAATATCGACTGCGCCAGAAGCTTCCAATCCACGTGACGACGGGAAGCGGTGTCAAAAAGGCTGCGAACCCCTTTTCGCGATTTCGAGAGTGGTGAGCATGATCCCAAGTTCCCCAGGTCGAAACTTAGTTTAGGTATAGGGGAGGGAGTTAAGGGAAATCGTAATGTGTTTCCCCTTTTACGATGTGCCGTGTGTTCCCCATTTCCATAGAGTCAAGTTCATAAATTTGTGCATGATTGTAGTTACTTTAATCTGTGCCTATGACATGTATTTTGTAATGCTTCAAACTGTTTAAAAATAAAAGCATCCATTTCGTGCTATTCAGCCTGGTCTATTGAGTCCTCTTCTCTGCACTACTGTTCTCTGCATCTAAGTCCAAGGTCTAGAACCGTAGGGGGGGTGGGTCGAACCACTCAAGGGTAATTCTTGCACGAAGCCTGGCAGGGGGCCAGAACGGGCAAGAGAGCAGGAAAAAAAACCCTACAGAAATGGCGACCGCGGCAGGACCTTGGCAGCAGGAAAGTAGTGTGTTAGATCAAGATCTGAATAAACGAAATGTGATGGATGAAAGAATAGCAGATTATGTTTTCGGAAAAGTCAACCTCACAAAACAATGGATATCTGATCTACTAAGGGATAGGCGCCCGCTAGACGCAGCCATCAAGTGGACAGCGGGTAGAGAGCATAAGAAATCTGTAGAATAGGCGGTCTGGCTGATGTGCTACAAGAAGCAAGTCCAGCTTTTGGGCCAGGTAGTTGCAGCACAGACAGTCCAGATCAACGGCTTGCTTAAAGACGTAGAGGAAAAGGTTGCGGGAGGTCAAAAACTGATTGAATCGCTTGACGCGCTGAATCAGGAACGCCACTCTGTAATTCGCTGCCACGAAACCCGGGTAGAATATTTAAAATGTCAGGTCGTTGAGGCCAAGGCCAGTGAAGGTAGAATGAGAGAGAGGTGTTTCCGTCTAGCCAAACAAGTAGATGCCCAAGAGGAGAAGCTCCTGGGAACCAGGGCAGCATATAAGATGGCCATGGAGGATAGATCTGAGAACACCGACCACAGCGCTTGCCACCGGGAGCTAGAGGACCTGAGAAAGGCCCTAGCGAAGGCAAACGGGTTGGTGTATCTCATAAATCCACCAGCGAGTCAGCTGTTGCTAGCCAAGGAATCCAAAAGACCGATTCCACGAGAGGCAGTTGGGGTACCAACCCCCGAACCTTCTGCGCCTCCTGCCTATGAGGAGTCTTGGACTCCGGGACAGGAGACGGAGACGGTAGAGGAAGAGAGCCCTGAGGTAGAGCAACCCCAGACAGTAGAGTCGGGGCCGGCGCCAATGTGTCCAACGAGACACCGGAGGATCGGTCCAAATGAAGAAAATGGCGATGACGGACCCCTTGAGAGTCAGATCATAATGCCTCATAGCGCACGACAGCTAAGAGAGATGATAAGTCACATCCCAAAACTCTCCGAGTCAGGAGATCCCTCCGTGCATTTCAGGGACGTGGAGCAGACCGCAGCAGTCAATGACTGCGATAGGGTTGAACAGTCTAAAATGCTGCTGTTCTCCCTGGACAGTTCGCTCCTCCAGTGTCTCCCTGACGAGAGCAAGAGAGGGCACAGGGACTATGAGTTGCTACGGGATGAGATTCTGGAGATCATGGGAGAGGGGGACGGAACTCCGTTCCTCCGTTTAGAAAAGACAGTGCAGCTAGAGGGAGAACCCCCACGGGTTTTCGCCGACAGGTTGTGGCCAGTGTATCGGCGCAGCTGCCCGGGCGGGCCGGCCCGGGCCGGGCTGGATGGCGAACAAAGGGCTCACTGGCTTCGGTGCCTGGTAGCAGGTTGCCTGCCAGTAGTGAAGGAACAGGCCAAAGCATGGTTTGACCCCACTAACGCCCGCTCCACGGAGGAAGTAGTACTAGATCAGCTCACGATCAGTTATAGAAACAACAAGGGCAAGAAAACGCCTGTTGTGAAAGGAAAGGTGCATGAGGTGAGACCCGCAGCCTCTGCTAAAAAGGAATGGCGTCAGGAGGGAAATCGCCATCCCCAAGCCAATAGCAGTTGTTACGGGTGTGGGAAGGAGGGTCATTGGCACAAGGACTGTAGGAATCCTTGGAAGGATAAGAGGGAGAGAGCGTTCGCCGCAGCCCAAGATCAAGCCCAAGCCCGAGTCGCCAACGGCCCGAGAGTTTACCCAACACCAGCACAACCACAAGTGCAGGCCGCTGCCCCAACACCAGTCCAGAACCCAACCGTAGCCTTTGCCCCGAATAAAGGGGGTGGTGCGGTTGTGGACCCCGCTGCGATCGAGTCAGTCTTGGAGACTATGCGGTCTCTGATGACCTGGCAGGGGAAGGTAGCGGTTGCTAACAGCCCTATCGCCCCCGAGACCCCAGCCGAAACACCTAAATGACTGACGCCCGCGCAGCCCATCTACTTGTGTCCGCTCCGCTATGACGCTTGGAGAAGACCTGTGGTGGAGATGGAGGTGGAGAAACAAAGGGGTAGTTACCTGTTGGATACGGGAGCTTCGTGTACCGTGATCCACACGGACAAACCTTTTGCCTCACCTCTGTCCGCCCAGGCTCCATATTTAGTAGCGGGTTTCACAGGTAGAGAACAGGCTGGCGCGTACTCCCTCCCGCTCTCCATTCAGTTGGGAGCGCTCCACACCACATGGACGTGCATCCTATTGAAGTGGAATGAGGGGGGGGGGAAAGGCATCCTCGGGGCTGATTTCTTGGTGGAACACGGGATCCTCGTGGACCTGAGAAATCACTGTCTCTGGGGAGCCGAGGGCGGTTTAGGTAAGGTAGTCGTAATCCCGGGGAAGGAAGAAAAGGGGGCCCTGTGCACTATGAAGCCGTCAGGAGGTTACGATCTCGAGCTCATGGTAACAAACGTCCCAACGGACTTGCAGGCGTGTGTGTCAGAAAATCTGACCGCGTTCGCCACCCACAAGCACGACTGCGGGAGAGTCACTGGGTTCGAAGTCAGCGTAGACGGGGACCCCATGATCCGACCCCAAAAGCAGTATAATTTCCCCAAGGAGGCAGAACCCGACATGGAGACAGCAATATCTTCATTGGTACAGCAGGGCGTGTTGAGGACGATAGCCACCCACGTGAACTCCCCATTATGGCCGGTAAAGAAACCGGACAATTCGTGGAGAGCCACGATGGACTACAGAGTCCTCAATAGTAATATCCCAGCCTGCGCGCCCACGGTAGCAGCAGTTGCAGACTTAATAGGGAGTATTCCAGCATCGGCGACCACATTCACGGTGCTGGACATCTCGAACGGTTTTTGGTCCATTCCGCTGCGGCGGGAGGACCAGTACAAGTTTGCCTTTACTTTCAAAGGGCAACAGTACACTTGGAACTGCTTACCACAGGGTTTTCACAACAGCCCCAGCATTTTCCATCAGTGCATGGCGGGGAGTTTGAAAGAGTTCAGCCAGCCCAACCAGATAGTGCAGTATGTGGACGACTTACTCCTGTTCACAGATACAAGGGAGCAGCACGGCCCACTGTTAGCCGAATTGTTGGAACTGTTAGAAAGGAAGGGTTTCAAAGTAAACCCAAAGAAAGCCCAGATCGGCCAGCAGGAAGTTAAATTCCTGGGTCTGGCCATCCGCGCTGGGGAAAGAGCCATAGATAAGGCCAGACGGGAATCTATACAAGATCTGCCGATTCCCAACACAGTAACGGGTGTAAGGTCCTTTTTGGGATTGACCGGGTACTGCAGAGATTTCATCGAGGACTATGCTGCCACAGCGGCCCCGCTACTTCGACTCTTACACAAGGGAGTCGAGTGGTCTTGGGACGAGGGGTGCCAGGCAGCATTCGAGAAGTTGAAAAGAGATCTGCAGACCGCGCCAGCCCTAGGGGCCATAGATGGGGGAGAGGAGTTCTTTCTGGAGGTAGCCGCTAGTGGGGACAGCCTGAGCGCAGTGCTGCTCCAAGAGCGGCACGGCAAGCTAAGACCAGTAGTTTATTCCTCCAGGGTGCTCACGGATGTGGAGAGGAGTTTCTCCAATTGCGAACGGCATCTCCTGGCCACGCATTGGGCTGTGAACAGATCAGTGATCTTCACAGGGACCTCTCCCATTACGCTCCTCACCCATCACACCCCCACGAAGATGCTTCTGGATGGGAGGATTAAGGATGGGACCGTAAGCAGCGCTCGGATTGCGCGCTGGACCCTCCTCCTTTCCCAGATGGATCTCAAAGTTAAAGGCCTCTGCGCGCCAAGGCTCGCAGCCAATATGGCATATCCCGGGACAGCCCATCAATGTTCCGTAGAAGGGGTATGGGAAGTTAACATAGGTTTACGGGCCGGGATACATCCCACAGGCCGCGAGATCTACGTAGACGGTTCTAGCACTGTAGCTGACGGCAAGCGACTCACAGGGTGTGGAGTTTATGACCCTGCGGCAAACATTGCCCTGGCAATTAAGCTCCCCAGCACTATGAGCGCGCAGCAGGCTGAACTGTCCGCGGTGGCGTACGTGGTTACCCACCCCGAGATTTTCCCAACCCCATACACGATTTGCTCAGACAGCATGTTCACGTGCAATTCGTGTACAGAGTACCTCGCCATCTGGTCCCGACGCGGGTACACCTCCGCGGACGGGCGGCCTTTAACAGTTAAGCCCTTGCTGGAGAAGATCCTAGCAGCTGTGGGGGAGAAAGGAGAGGTGTTCATCCATAAGGTGAAGGCTCACTCCACTACAGAACCCCGCAGTCAGGGCAACCAGCAGGCGGATGCGCTAGCCAGGGAGGGTGCCCGCAACGGCATTCTCTGGGACCCATACGAACCCGGACCCGTGGCGGCGATCCAAGGCAGGGAGGGAATTCCCGGGAACACAGGGGTGACACCGCCCCCAGACCTAAAGACCGTCCAAACCCTGGATCCCGCCCTAAAAACAGTCCTAAAAGCCATCACAGAGGGCAAACAGGTAGAAGGTCCGTACCGTACGGCAGCCCTCACAGTCAAAGAAGGTATGCTGTTCCGAGAGGAGCAGTGGGTTGTGCCGCAGCAGCACCGAAGGGAATTCCTGCAATTGGCCCACGAGGGTCCAGGAGCGGGACACCCCGGACCTGAGGTCACCTGGCAACGGGTGGAGCAGGCGGGATGGTGGCCGGGACTTCGGGACGATGTCCGCGAGTTCTGCGCAAGCTGTCTTGTGTGTGCTGCTAACAACCCAGACCCCCACAAAAGGAAGGTGCCCACGGGGCACATCAGGAGGGTAGAGGGACCATGGCAGTCGATTCAGGTCGACTACATAGGGCCCCTGCCCGCCGCCCAGGGAGGCTATAAGTACTGCCTTGTCCTGGTAGATGTGTTCACCAAATGGGTAGAAGCCTTCCCGTGCAGAACAGCTACGGCACTGGGTACTGCTAAGATCTTGATTCGGGAAGTGTTCTCACGGTGGGGACTCCCACGTTTTGTAGAGTCCGACCAAGGGAGTCAGTTCACCGGTCAAGTAATGCAGAACGCCCTCATGCTCTTGGGCATTGAGGGAAAGTGGCACGTAGCATACAATCCCCAGTCATCCGGGATTGTTGAGCGTATGAATCGGACCCTCAAGGAAAAGCTGAGGAAAGAGACAATGGGCTCGCCCCAGAAATGGGCGGAGGTCCTGCCTTTAGTCCTCATGGGGATCCGAGCCAGCCAGTCCAAAAGCACGGGGTATTCCCCGCACGAGTTAATGACTGGAAGGATCATGCGAACACCCACCCATGTGCTAGCCCCGGTGCTCACTGAGGGCCAGCTCCAAGAGGTGAAACGGGACAAATTCGCCCAAACCCTCTTGGAGCGCCTGAGACAGATTTATGGGCAGGTGGCTGGGAACATGGGAAGACAGCACCAGGGAAATAAACTGTTGTTGGAACCTCGGAAACAACAAGAGTGGGTAGTCGGAGACCAGGTCATGGTCCGAAACTACGCCAGGGTAGGGAGTTTTGAACCACTGTACATGGGGCCATACAGCATTGTAGACAAGGCCAGCCCCATGGTTTATGCAGTGAAGACGCCCCGACGTACTAAATGGTTTCACATCAACCAGTGTAAACTGTTTAAACCGGGTACACAAGGGCCACCAAAGGGGACCAAGTCTGAGAACAAAGATCCTCAGCCTGTAACAGAGTCACAGACCACACAGGCTGGAGCAGTAGCCTGCGTGAAGGGAGAGGCCATCCCATTGGAGTGGGAGGTCTCATCTTTTGAATGGGATTTAGGCAGGGGAGAGCCCGAACAGCTCAACCTCGCTTTAGACCCAATCACGGAGGAGGAAGAGTCAGAGGACGGCAGTCCCGCCCTCGACTCAAGCTTGGGGGAGGTAGGGAGTGGGGGTGGAGACTCGTTACCTGTAGGGACAGGTGAGGTGGAGTCAGAAGCCACAGATCCCGACCCCGGGGGGGCGGAGCCTGAGGGAGGGGAGCTGGAGCCGGCAGCTGTGGAGGAACCACAGGCTGTAACGGTAACAGTCACAACCCCCGGTCCATCGGCCCCGGGAGCCCAACCCAAAGCAGCTCCTCGTAGGTCGGCTCGAGCGCCCCAGCCCAGAAAATTTTGGCCAGATTCTCCCCATCCTTCCCAACCACGGTTTAAAGCAGCCCCAGGAAGACATGATCCCCGTTCAGCAGCGACAGGCTGCGGGGGATCAAAGCCAAAGATCAATGCAGCCCCACCGCAGGGTGTGGCACACGACAGACCTCACAGGGATTCGGAAAGCCGCCCCACGGAGGGCGGCGCTGTACATAAGTTAAGTTAGGTAATTATGGTCATAGTTTAAGGAATGTAAAGTATATGGTGTTAAGAGTACAATTTTGAGGTCTGCCCGGTATGTGTGTTTGTTAGGGAGCGGGGTCCAGGAACCCGCGCGTCCAATTAATTTAGGCCAGCACCTATCGGGAGCCCGGCTACATCATTTTGTTGATTACAGAAACCTGGGATACGATGGAAAGGATTGTCGTCGCGTTCATGGCGATCGGGTGCGGGTGGGCCTACCGAGGCCGCACCAAGGACGTCATCATTTTCGGGTGCTCCGGGGACACGGCCCCCATCGCAACGGATGGGACGGGGGAGCGAGAGGTAGAGGAAACCGCCACCTAATTCCACCAAGGGAGATGGCCAGGTTGGCTGGGAACGAATTCTACGGAATATTCCAGCAATTTCGGTTTTGCCTACCAAGAGACTTCATTAACGTGCCCTCGAGTGAGGATCCTAGCGCCCAGAGTCAGCGTTACCGTGGGAAAGAGGATTTGTCTGGTGTGCAATGGGAACGTACCACCAAGGCGATGGTGGTGGCTACGAAAGCTGGGAAAGGACATGAGAAACTCTACGGTCGAGTGGGAGCGACTGGGTAATAATACCCATCGGACTATTACGGGAACTCACGGACAATTACGTGTGTGTTGGGACAAATGGTGGGAACCAGATGAGGGAATATATGTCTGTATGTGGGGTTCGAGACACGTCTGCCCCAAGGGCGTGTCCATCTTCTTCCAGAGGCAGTGGCAGGATGAAGGGAAGGGGATGAGATGGGATGTTAGCACTCGAGCGTGCGGAGCCCCATACTCCCCTATTCCGGTGAACGCCACTGAACTCATCACCCGCCCACGCAAGCCCCTGCCCACGCTTCCGGTAGCACTAGCCCAGAAAGGAGGGTGCCCAACCACCACCAAGGGACCCGGGAACGGTTTAGTATTGGTACCCACCGGTCAGGTGCTGTACCAAGGGGTACACTACGCGGTGGCCTCAGTGATTTTAAATCTCACTGAGGTAAGATTGCCGGAGTGGTGTCCCAAAGAAACGGAACAATTATACCAGGTCCTGTTAACCCGTATGTTTAGACAATTTTACGAATTTGACTTTGCCGACATCGACAGAGACAAATTATACACCACACCGCCAGAAGTTTTGGATCGAGTCGGGAGGCAAAGAAGGGGTACTGTAAATGACATATTCACTGCTTTTAATACCGGGACATCTGTTGTCAACGCTCTAGATAACGTGGAGCTGCAGACACAGATCAACGGTTTAAAAGCCCAGTTAAGGAACATATTGACAGACGAAAACAAGGTAGTGGGTTCTGAGTTGCATGAGGACCAGGCCATGACACTACACTTTAAGGACATAATTGCTGAGCTGGAGAAACACGCGAGAACGGTAAATGCACTCATTAAGGAGGATCGGAATGCGTCCGATCAAGCTGCGCAAAACGAGGCCTGTGTGCTGTACGGGGCGTGGTTATTGGGCGAGGGCCGCAGTAATCTTGAGGATTTAAAACAGGGTTTGGTCCCGTCCTGGATCAGCAACAAGCACTTGCAAGCGCTCCACCCTTTTGAGAATGCATTAAGCCCGTGCCAGCTCAGACTAGCCGCAGAAGCATACCCAGTCCCAGTGGACTGCGGACATTCAAATCACACTATTATGGGAATAGTAGTAAGAATGCCGGTGTTGGGTCCCGCAGCAAAGCCCGCCCCGGTATACAGAGTAGAGAACATTGGAGTCATTCAGGGGGGCGCACACATTCGTTACGCAGTGGTCCCGCCTTACGTCATCAGATGGGAGCGTACGATGACAGGCACCGACCTCTCGGGATGTCGGAGCCGGGGAGCACACATCATCCTGTGTCCCCAGCACTTGAATGCCTTTTTGAAACCACAGTGCGGGTTCAGAACCACTAGCGCGAAGCCGGTGAATTGCACCATGGAGGCAATGGCAGAGGACCATGTGCCCCCACAGGTAGCATATATCGGGGGTGGGACATACTGCGTCACCACTGCAGCGCCTCAGTACCGATATGGACAACACGAGTGGTGTTCGGTCGGTGATAGCAGTTTCTGTTTCAAACCCAGGGCCGAGGTTCAAGTGGCACAACAACGAATTGTTCCCATTCCTGCGCCCTCCACCGTACACATCACTATCAAAGAGAATTTCACAGACTTACAACGATTTGTCGCGCATTTTGGTTATGTCATTCCCCCTCTTCCCGAACACCTCACCAAGATTTTAAAAGCCGTTATAATTTCGCAGAAACATTTCTACACACTGGAGCAGAAGACTTTAGAGATAGGAAAAGACATATTGGACATAACCATCCCACCATGGTGGGACTTGTTCACCAACATAGAGGTCCCCGCCTGGATTAGAATAGCATCCCATATCCTAGTAGTATGTCAGGTTTTGATTGTGATATTTTTGCTCTTCGTGCATTGCAAAAGAGGCAAACGCCTCCAGAGGCACGAGAACACAGGAGAATGGAGAGAACGCTATGTGCGAATGGGGGAAGCAGATACCCCACTCTAAGCTGCTAGTATAAGATTAAGCGTCCCTCCATTTAAAAATGTTTTGTGATTTGGTTTGTGTTATAAGGAATTAAGTATTGTTATGTTATTAGTCGTTATTAAGTTTTGATAAATAAAAGGTGTATGCAGATGGCGCAAAAGGGTATCAACCCCTGCCCATCTGACAGGTGAAGGTGTTATAGTTTAAGATTTGCTGTCTATGATTCCAAATGTGCATGAGGTAATTTTCATTTTCTCCGGAAATGGGAACTGCATGTGTCGTGAGGGGCATAGATAGCTAAGTGCCAGGAATGTTTGGATGTGGGGAATCAGGGAAAATTTGCTCATCAAGGATTATTGATACTTTAAGCAAGCTATCAGTATCACAGGGGGGCCTGTAAGATTCGCAATTTTCAGCAAAAATCACGCAAGAAAACTGGATAAAATAAGACTGTTTATTGACCAAAGTAAGCTTGCACAGAAAAACCTTTGATAAAAGGGCATACAAAATGGCCGCCAGGCCCCGTGATCAGTTTATGAACCATTTTATTTCTGTTACTGCAAGCCAGACAGGCTTGTGGATTGAAGACAGTGAGCCCGCGAAAGCCAGTATCTGGGAACCGAAACTCAGAGCAACAGCATACATATTCAATGGATTATAAGTACAGGATGGGGCCCATCAAGATGTGGGCGGACAATGTAAAAAAACTTATACCCATTTATCGTACAAAGGAAAAACCGTTTAGCAGCCATCAAGGAAAATGTCCGGACCGATCAATATGCGAACCGAGCCGCGGTGACAATGCAAAGGACATTAACAGACATTATCGGCCAGGAAGGCCAGTTCAGGTTATCACCGGCTCCGTTACAAGACAAAGCGCCCCTGCAGAGATCTCTGCCCGCCAAAATTAATACAAAGACAGGACTATGATTTGGCGGGAGATAAGACTGTCCCAAAAGAGTATAACTATGGATTGAAAGTCCATCTAAACGACTTCTTCACTGCTATGGCTTCTTGTTGGGCGACTTCAGGCTTCCATTTCTTCAAGAACTTTCTTCTACGAGGAACGAACGAAGGGCGGACGGTGCCCGGATCGGCGCCTCTTCCGCTTCGGCAGATCGATGAAAACGTTTTCGTCTTTTTAAAGACGGACGGTTTCGGAAAAAGGACAACGTGGCCGGTGTTCAGCCAAACAAGGCTCGGCCACGACGAGAAGACGACAAGGGTGGCCCGGGTACTGGGGTCGGGAGATCATCGACGACCCAGGCCGACGGAGAAGAAACCCTCTGGAGAACCGGCGATCTAGGCCACAAGATTCTCCCATGTGCATAGCCTGCATCTGGGTCTACTCCATGAACCCAAATCGACTTAGTGGATCTCAACCCTGATGAGCGCTCATCGAGGCTGGGTCTACCCCACCGCCTCGAGGGAGGAGAGAATATCGACTGCGCCAGAAGCTTCCAATCCACGTGACGACGGGAAGCGGTGTCAAAAAGGCTGCGAACCCCTTTTCGCGATTTCGAGAGTGGTGAGCATGATCCCAAGTTCCCCAGGTCGAAACTTAGTTTAGGTATAGGGGAGGGAGTTAAGGGAAATCGTAATGTGTTTCCCCTTTTACGATGTGCCGTGTGTTCCCCATTTCCATAGAGTCAAGTTCATAAATTTGTGCATGATTGTAGTTACTTTAATCTGTGCCTATGACATGTATTTTGTAATGCTTCAAACTGTTTAAAAATAAAAGCATCCATTTCGTGCTATTCAGCCTGGTCTATTGAGTCCTCTTCTCTGCACTACTGTTCTCTGCATCTAAGTCCAAGGTCTAGAACCGTAGGGGGGGTGGGTCGAACCACTCAAGGGTAATTCTTGCACGAAGCCTGGCAGGGGGCCAGAACGGGCAAGAGAGCAGGAAAAAAAACCCTACACTGTTCATGATGCGCTCCTGCACACCACCATCTTAACCACACTGTTTTCTGAGTCATTCATGGCACCCATCAGCGGCAGGCAGGGCCTTATAAATAAATGTAAATCAGAATCCTATAACACAGTTAGGACCCAGACATTATTTTAATGCAAAATCACAGAAGTCCCTCCCAGCCCCACAGTGTCCAACCCACCAGTAATACCTTCTGAGACTGATCTCTCAAAGCCACTGAAGCAGTATTTAAAGGTGCATAAGATCTATGTGCTCTTGTGCTGTTTGAATTGCCAGGAGAGCTTCCAGCTTCCAGATCACTTCTTTCTTGTACTTTTCACTTTACTTACCCTCAGTAAGCGTTATCTGCTTAGTAAGGGTCCTATTATTGCCAGTTTTATTTGGGAGGAGAAAAAGTTGGAGGAAGAGGAGCTGCAGCAGCTGCCTCAGCAACCAGCAAGAGCAGCAGCTGGGCCTATTGCATAGGATATACAGTACAGAAACAGGCCATTTGGCCCAACCAGTCCATGCTGGCGTTTATTCTTTACTCAAGTCTCCTCCCATCCTTCCTCATCTAACTCTAACAGCATAAACCTCTATTCCCTTCTCTCTCATATGCTTATCTGGCCTCCCCTTAAATGCATCTATACTATTCGCTTCAACTACTTCCTATGGTAGCGAGTTCCACATTCTCACCACCCTCTGGGCAAAGAAGTTTCTTCTAAATTCCCTATTTGATTTCTTGGTGACTATTTTATCTTGATGGTCTCTAGTTTTGCTCTTCCCCACAAGTGGAAACATTTACTCTGTGTCTACTTTATCAAAACCTTTCATAATTTTAAAGACCTTTATTAGGTCACCCCCTCAGCCTTTTCTTTTCAAGAGAAAAGAGACCCAGTCTGCTCATCCTTTCCTGATAGGTATAACCTCGCAGTTCTAGTATCATCTGTGTAAATCTTTTTTGCACCCTCTCCAGTGCCTCTATCCCTTTTATAATATGGCAAACAGAACTGTACACAGTACTCTAAGTGTGGTCTAACCAAAGTTCGATATAAGTTTAGCATAACTTCTCTACTTTTCAATTCCATCCCTCCAGAAATAAACCCTATTAGAAGACAAAAGATGAGGGGACTGTTTGTAGGAGGCCATACCCAGCATACAGCATACAGGCCAAGAGTCACATTCTTGGATCTATCCGAAGAGTAGTGCATCAGG
This sequence comes from Somniosus microcephalus, assembly GCF_052327205.1. Taxonomy (NCBI): domain Eukaryota; kingdom Metazoa; phylum Chordata; class Chondrichthyes; order Squaliformes; family Somniosidae; genus Somniosus; species Somniosus microcephalus. The sequence goes on along the minus strand of NC_140987.1, from coordinate 185,540,966 downwards.
AGGCTGTGCTTCTCCATGCAGGCTGTAGCAGACATCTACAGCTTCTTGCATCAGGATTTGCTGGCATCTGGACCAGGGGGCCATGCTTTGCCTGAAGGGATAATTACTAGTCCTAGCCCCTTTAGGGCTACCCCAGATCAGGCGTATTCCTCAGATGTTCACTTTCAACTAAAGTTTGAGGTAGCAGAATCCTAAAGACGCTTAATTGGGTCTAAAGGTCTGGACCATCTCTCCCTAAAGGAAAGGAACAACCTGAAAATGTTACCGTCCTCCAGATAGCACTTTTAATAAGTTTAGCTAGACTAACATTCCACATATTATGAGGGTCTGGAAAACTCCCCCAGAATTCTGCAACTCCTCACCAAAGAGTGTACAGAGATTGAGTTCGCGAGTTTGATACAGAAGTATTGTGTGGGACAATTCTAAAAATATATAGATTTATTGAAGAACCAACATGTAATTTACAGTTGGTGAGTCAATCACAACATTAACAGTTCCAAAAAGAGAAAGCTTACAATTCTATTATCAGAGAACCCTACTCTCAAATCTTAACTTCGCTACAGTTTTACAGTTCTTAGTTTTCTACAGGATATCCACCAAAATCAAATACCTTTGATACCCGAGATACAAAGAGTTGGAGACTTACAGAGCCACCTCTGAATTCGAGAATTGCCTTGCCCCTTTAAAACGAGTCTACTATCCCATGTGAGAGTTCAATATTTATACCCTTTTCCAGTGGTATTTCCTTTAAGGTTTTCTGCTGATGTAAGCTAATTATCTCTAGTCATTTTTCTGCTGACCCCTGCAATCCACAGTCACCTCAGCTGGTAGCATTACAGAATTATGTCTCTTCTCTAGGTGTTCTAAGTTTACCATAAAAAACGGTGTAGTGTAACAGCAGGTGCATTTTACTTGATGTCATTTTTATGAAGGCAGATGTTTGTGCTTCTTTATGAAGTGTAAATTAGAACACCTTTGCCAGGATGAACCAATGTCTTGCTTTGAAAGTTCAGCCTACTGGAGCCTTTAACCTTCTGTTTCAGTAAGGTTATTGATTCAGTGTCAACAACTATCTTATCTCTATAGCCAGAATACTTTCACAGTTTCTACATCGTTAGGTTTCTAGATTTCCAGACCCAGTTTGTCATGTTTTAATAAGGCCAGAATTCTTTCATAGAATGGTGTCTTTTTCTGAATAGGTTATATGGCTCATTTCTTCACATGCCAGCAGCTCACAATGTCAACCTGCCTTTAACATCCTTGTTTCCAAATCCTTCTGTGGCCTCACCCCTCCCTATCTCTGTAGCCTCCTCCAGCCCTACAACCCTTCCTGATCTCTGCGCTCCTTCATTTCTGACCTCTTGTGTATCCCCGATTTTAATCACTCCACCCTTGGTGGCTGTGTCTTCCGCTGCCTAGGCACCAAGCTCTGGATTTCCCTCCCGAAACCTCTCTGCCTCTTTACCTCTCTTTCCTGCTTTAAGATGCTCCTTAAAACTTACCTCTTTAACCAAGCTTTTGGTTATCAGTCCCAATATCTCCTTATGTGGCTCGGTGTCCAATTGTGTTTGATAACACTCCTATAAAGTGCCTTGGGACGTTTTGTTACATTAAAGGAACTTTATAAATGCAAGTTGTTATTGTTTGCATGGATGAAATCCACCTGGACCAGGGGTTTTATCATCTCTAAGTTTAATTAGTTTATCAATTATCTTCCCCCTTTATATCTTAAAAGTCTTTATATCTTTTTTGAACTCATCTTCTAATGACATGTCTACCCTATTGGTTTCCCTGGTAAATACGGTGGAAAAGTAACTTTTCAATGGCCTGTATTTTCCGATCCCGAGGGGTGTGTACGAGCTGTGCATGCACTGAAAACCGGCTCTTCCGATCTGTCGAGAATCCTCTTGACAGACCCTGTGCCTGCCCTGGAGAAGGGCCTCTGCGGGTGGAGAGTTCTGCTTTCTGCAGAACCTCCGCCCACTGAAATCCCTTAAAACTCTTACGCCCGGTAAAAGCAGGTGTAAGGCTTGCTTTTACCAGCATAAGAATTTTAAAAAGTAAAAAAATATATTTTTTCACTCTTATATTTTAAAAATACTTAAAAAAAAGTTAAGTTTATTTTTAGCCTGAAACCAGCATTTCCAATGTCCCTATGGGTGTGTACACAGCTCGTACATACCTGTAGGCATCGGAAAATACGGGCCATTATATCCTGCAATATTTAGCTGACAGTTGTGCTCTTTTCAGTTATCCCTATTACATCCGGCTCCTCACCATGAGTTATTGCCTCCAGTTCCCCCATTTGTTTCAGATGCCGTGCACATTGCTCTACAGGCAATTTAATTTGTTTTTATTTTTAACAGTCATTTTATGCTTATCTACCTGCTCCCTGACCATTTATGTTACTTTATTTATTTATCCTTTCCGCTGGGACTCTGGTACCATTCTAGTTCAGGTGGAGCCTGTCCCAACAATACAGTTCCTTCCTGTCCAAGTACTGGTGCCAGTGTCCCATGAAATGCAACCCCTCCTTCCCACACCAGTCGTTCAACTACATATTCACCTTCCTAATATGTCTATCCCCATACCAATTACTACATGGCTCAGGTAGTAATCCTGAGATTACCACCCGTGGGGTCCTGGTTTTTAATTTAGCTCCTACCTTCTGATATTCCCTTAGCAGGACCTCCTCCCTTTTCTTCCCTATGTCATTGGTCCTGACATGGATCATGACTACTCGATCTACCCCCTCCCTTTCCAAGTTTCTCTTCAGTTGCTCCAAGATATCATTTACCCTTCCACCAGATAGGCAACACACCCTCCTGGACTCTCAGTCATGACTGCAGAGGATGCTATCTACCCTCCTAATTATTGAATCCCCTATGACTACAACCTTTCTATTCTGCTACTTCCCTCCTTGGACTGCCTCCTGCTCCATGGTACCATGGTTAACATTCTGGCCATCCTCCCTGCAGCATTCATCCTTATCCTCACAGATAGCAAGTACATTGTACCTGTTGGATAGGACCGATGTCTGCGGCACTTCCTTCTCTAATGCTCCTAAGTCCCTTTTACCCTGCTGACTGACAGTCACAATCTCCCCTTCTTGCACCTGTGCTTTCCTCTTAAGTGTGACTGTAGTTGGGAGAAAACTATCCAGATATTCCTCCCCCTCCCTTATGTGTCTGAGTGTCTCTAACATGCACTCTAGCTCAATGTCTCTGAGTTGGAGTGACTCAAGGAAAAGATATTTCCTGCAGCTGAGGCAACCCAGGACAGTCTTACTGTCCACAAAATCCCACACACTGCAGCCCCGACATACTGCCTGTGCTGTCATTTATAATATTATTTATTTATTTATTGTTAGTCATTTATTTCTGGAGCTAATAAAATTACTTGAGGTGTAGTATTAATTAGTTGATGTATACGTTTGATTTCAGATTAATTAGTAATTAATTACGCTGATTATTTATTATTTAAGAATGGCAGATAATTATTTAATGCCAAATTAATCCCCTTAATGTTAGTTTCCTCCACTTAGTTTATTGTATCCCCTTATATATATTTAGGCTATTTAGCCTCTTAGGTCTATTTGTTTACCTAAAGGATATTATCCTCTTAATACTTAAGATAAATGGTAAATTATACACTTAGCTCTAATTCCTTTGGTCCCCTGCTCCTCACTCTGTTATGGCAACACTTCTTGAGTTTTTCCCTCTGTTTGTCTGGATACGCTCTGCTGCTACCAGCTCTTGTACGTTATTTAAATCTGCCACTCTGGTTCTCCCAATGGGCTCTGCTGCTGCCGGGTCTCGCGTGCTGTTTAAATCTGTCACTCTGGTTCCCCCAATAGGCTTTGCTCAGGTAGGAACAGGATGGTAATGGAGTTAAAATTGCATCAGAGAACTTACTGCCCCATTCATGCTTGATTGTCACCTACCGTCATCTTAACCACACAGTTTTTTATGCATCTAAGGTGCCTGCCTAAAGTAACCTCATTACTTGGGGTTCTATGATGTCATTAGGATCCCAATGAGATTTTAACATGCAGAAACTGAAGCTCCGCCCAGTGCTTAACTCGCTGAGTAAAATCTAGTAGAGTTAGTTTGCAAATGACAATTGGAAGTGGCATTTAAAGCAGCATTCACCTGCAAGCAGTCAGATCATTGGTATCTGTTTACTATAGTGTTTTTTTGGATTTCCACAGAAGTGTTTGCCTTGGAGATTGCATTTAATCTGCTTCTACACACTCAATAAGCACAAACTTTATGATGGGTGTCATTCTTGCCACTTTAGTTTGGCTGCAGGAAGAGGAGCAACAGGAGCAGCAGCAGCACCACCCTTAACTTGCCTTGGGCTCCTTCCAGGCTGCAACAGATGATATTTCTTGCAACAGTCAACCTGCAGTCCATTAATGCTGAAATGAGTTCACTAATGCCCTCTTTGCCAGGCTAACAACTAGATCACTTTTCCAATGAATGCCAGCAGTCATATCAAAAGGGTCTGTGGGATTTTCTGCAGTAACCGGCTTCCCACTATTGAGGGTGCTATACAGTGCATACATGTAGCCATCAAGACAGCCAGCTGCTTCCCTGATTTCCTGCTGGATTTTCCAACTCACATCTCGCTGCTTTCCTTTCTATTGTAGTCATGTCGTCATGTTTAACTTGCCTTTTGACTTTCTAATGCCTTTTTGCATGGATGAGTGAGGTGATCCTTTTTATAATATATATATAAAGCCATTTTCATATCTTTCCTGCGATTTAAGATCCGCTTACAGACTATTAAATCAATTAGTTGCCTCTTTTACTCAGTCCATTCAAAGGAGCTTTCCTTTTGACCATGCTTGTTCTGATGAAAAGTATCACTAGAAATGTTAAGCTGTCTTTTTCTTTCAGATGCTAATTAAACTGTTGTGCATTGCCAAAGTTTTCTGTTTCGATTTCTAAGTACATCATGCGCATTTTTATCTCTTATATGATCAGATTTTGCTTGTATACGATCATCTTTGCCTTCTGTATTTCCTTTGTACCTTCTGTTGGTTTCTCTGTATAAACATAAGTGTGACCACATCAAAAAGGTGTGAAAATAAGGTACAACAACTTGTATTTATAAAGTACCTTTAACGTAGTAAAACATCCCAAGGTGCTTCACAGGAGTGTTATCAAATAAAATTTGACACCGAGCCACATAAGGAGATATTAGGGCAGATGACCAAAAGCTTTGTCAAAGAGGTAGGTTTTAAGGAGCGTCTTAAAGGAGGAAAGAGAGGTAGCGAGGTGGAGAGGTTTAGGGAGGGAATTCTAGAGCTTAGGGCCTAGGCACCTGAAGGCACGGCCACCAATGGTAAAGCGATTAAAACAGGGGATGCTCAAGAGGGCAGGATTGGAGGAGCAGAGGTATCTCGGAGGCTTGTAGGGCTGTTACAGAGGATGTTACAGAGGTAGGGAGGGGCAAGGCCATGGAGGGATTTGAAATCAAGGATGAAAATTTTAAAATCAAGGCGTTGCGTAACCGGGAACCAATGTAGGTCAGCGAGCACAGGATGATGGGCAATGTTCCCGCTAATTATTTTGGGTGCGTGGCCTCTTTAGCAGGCTGCATGGCCCACTCAAAATTTCTGCACATGTGCGGGATCTCCAGACCACCGCGCAGCTTAACAAAAACATTGGTGATGTGTGATTGGCACTTGGTTCATGTTAGGACACAGGCAACAGAGTTTTGGATGACCTCAAGTTTATGGAGGGTAGAAAATGGGAGGCCGTTCAGGATGTAGTCTATTGGAATGGTCAAGTCTACAGGTAACCAAGGCATGGATGAGGTTTTCAGCAGCAGATGAGCTGAGGCTGGGACGGAGTCGGGCGATGTTACAGAGGTGGAAATAGGCGGTCTTAAAAGGTAATAGCTGGTTTATTTCTCTCGTACCCGGAAAAATATTGGCCTGGATTTTCCAGGGCCTATGTGCGTACGCGGTTATAAGTGCCCCGCAAGTTCCAGGTTTCCGTATGCGCTGCGCTTGCGCGAAAACCCAGAACATGTGATCTATCAAGTTTCACCTTGACAGATCGTACAAATGCGCAGGAAATGGACATTCGCTGGCAGAGAGTTGGACTATTTGTCCAACTACTGCCCATTGAATGCCCATGAAACTCTTACGCCTGGTAAAAGCAGGCGTAAGGTCTTTTACCAGCATAAGGGATTAAATAAATATTAAAATAAAATTTTAAAAATCATTTACACATTCAAAAACCTTTAAAATTAGTTTAGGTTATTTTTGGCCCCTTTAAAAATGATTAAATTTATTTTTCAAAAATGTAATTTTTGTTTTAATTCTTTAATTAAATTGTATTTTAATTATTTTTTAACATGCGATGATTTATTTTTATTTAAGTGGGGTGAAAGTGTGTTTTTTAGAGGATTCCTATTATGCTTATGCGGATTCTGTACGTAAATGGAATCCCGATAAGCACAATGGGAATCCACCTTTGTGATTGGTTGGGCTCGACCATGTGGTCCAAGGAGTGCTTGCAAATCCAATGTGCCCCTGGGATACGTGGGCCTTTACGCAGACATGCGCCTGCAGGCCCAGGACCACAAGAGCTCTAAGATACGGAGGCACCAGGTAGGTACGTACTTTTCTTGCGGTTTGGAGGCATTTGCCCGCGGGAAGCCTCCGACCGCAATTTCCAGCCCATTAAATGAAAGTTATGTCGTTATTCAGTTATTTTACTTATAGTTTGCCTTTGTGGCGGAACCACCAGGGGATTACGGACAATTGTATATAATTCCTTACAGTAACGTAGTACAGCTGGGTGCTGCACCTTTAATGTATCTGTTAACTGTACTAGGGCTTCTTTCCTGTACTCCGCGTGATGACGTCATGCCGTCCATCACGTGATCTCTCAACGGCGGGAAGAACGTCAGGACATCATGACGTCAGAGCTCGGAACCTTCTAGCAGTTGAGCTCGGAACCTGCTAGCAGTTGAGCTCGGAACCTTCTAGCAGTTTCCAGAGAGGCTTTCAAGCAGAGCAGACCTATTTGCATTGTATCCTATAGTTTCCTGTACAGCTTCGTTTGTTCATTAAATTTTATTGTTTTTGATTTTCTGAGTTGATCTCAATTCTTCGGCTAGGAAGCCCGATTTCTTCGAACAATTTCCGTTGAAGTTACATCATGGACACGAACGCCGTCACCCTCAAACTGCCGCAATTTTGGGAGCAACAACCGGCCGCATGGTTTTTCCAGGCGGAAGCCCAATTTGCAATCCGGGGAGTAGCAGCGGATTCAACTCGTTATTATTACGTGGCCTCCGCCCTTGACAGCGCCACAGCCTCACGGGTCATCAGCCTCCTCGAGAGTCCACCGAATGATGGCAAGTACGAAGCTTTAAAAGCACGTTTACTGCAGATTTTCGGTCTGTCCAAGTCGGAGCGCGCTCGCAGACTTATCTCCATGCCCAGCCTTGGGGACTCAAAACACTCAGAGCTCATGAGCCAAATGCTCATGCTTTTGGGCTCGGAATCGCAATGTTTTCTGTTCCACGAGCTGTTTCTCTGTCAACTACCAGAGCCAGTACAGACAGCCTTGGCCAATTCCGCGATCACGGATTGTGCTGAACTCGCCGCGGAAGTGGATAAAATATTCACCGTCTCACAACAATCTTGTGCAGCCACGAGGCGCCCATCCCCCACAAGAGCGAATCCGACTCCTCCTCCTGCAGGCTGGTGTGCATACCACGCTCGTTTTCGCGCGAAGGCCAGAAATTGCCGTCCGTCCTGCAGTTTCTCACCAAAAAAAAACCTACCTCAAACCAGCGGTTTCTGAGAAGATCAATAAGGCCTAAGGGACGCGCCAGAGTTGCGATGGCCGTCGGGTCCGCAGGGAAACTCCTATACATTACAGACTCCCTGTCAGGGCAACGTTTTCTCTGTGATATTGGCTCCCAGTGCAGTATCCTACCAGCGTCGAAGCTAGATCTTCAATCCGGCGGTCAAGGTCCCCCCCTCGAGGCAGCCAATGGTGCGGCCATTCGCACGTTCAGAAAGCGTAGGGTCCAGTTGAGTTTTGGCAGCCAACGTTTTGTTTGGGAGGTCATCACGGCGAAAGTCTCACAGGCCATCCTGGGGGCAGATTTCTTCTGCGCAAATGGGTTTCTCGTCGACGTCCGACACTGCCGGCTAATCAGTGCCTCCACTTTTCACTCGGTCCCCTGCCACCGAAGTACCGTGATGTCTTGGTCAGTTGCCTGTGCAGTCCAATCTCCAAATGAGTTCTCTCGTCTTCTCAGTGAGTTCCCTGAGCTCACCAGGCCCACATTTTCTTCTTCAGTCACGAGGCACGGTGTGGCGCACCACATTACCACGACAGGATCCCCCGTTTATGCAAGAGCTCGAAGGCTGGAACCCGGTAAACTTGTGGCCGCCAAGGCGGAGTTCCATAAAATGGAATGCCTGGGTATTATTCGACATTCGAATAGTCCTTGGTCCTCGCCATTACACATTTGTTCCTAAGCCGGGCGGTGGATGGCGACCATGCAGCGACTACAGATGCCTGAATGAGGCTACCACACCGGATCGGTACCCAATTCCTCACATTCAGGAATTTTCGGCCCATCTAGCAGGGAATTCCATCTTTTCCAAAGTAGACCTTGTCCGAGGTTATCACCAAGTGCCCGTGCATCCTCAGGACGTCCCCAAAACTGCTGTCATCACACCTTTCGGGCTCTTTGAGTTCCTTCGTATGCCGTTTGGGCTGAAGAATGCAGCACAAGCCTTCCAACGTCTCATGGATTCCGTGTTGCGCAATCTGCCGTTCATCTTCGTCTACCTAGGTGACATCCTTATTGCCAGTAACAGCACGAAAGAACACATTACGCACTTGCGTACCCTTTTTTCTCGTCTCAGCCAACATGGCCTTATTATCAACCCGGCCAAGTGCCAGTTTGGGTTGCACAGCATTGATTTCCTGGGACACAGAATCACCTCAGAAGGCGCCGTCCCGCTGGCCACGAAGGTGGAAGCAGTCACCTTGTTCCCTCTTCCTCAGACCGTCAGGGTCCTCCAGGAATTTCTGGGAATGGTCAATTTTTATCATCGATTCGTCCCCAAGGCGGCATTGTTGATGCAACCTTTGTACGAGGCCCTCGGAGGTAAATCGGGCAAAGACCCGATCGATTGGACACCCCAGATGGATCAGGCTTTCCTCGACACTAAGAACGCTTTGGCTGCTGCGACCATGTTGGCACATCCCCTTCCGGGCGCAACCATTGCCCTTACCACTGACGCATCTGATTATGCCATCGGGGCAGTACAGGAGCAGTGGGTCGACGGCACATGGCAACCACTGGCTTTCTTCAGCCGCCAATTGCGGAAGAACGAACGCAAGTATAGTACTTTTGATAGAGAGTTGTTGGCATTGTTTCTGGCCATCCGCCATTTTCGCTTCCTACTTGAAGGACGCCCATTCACGGCTTTTGTAGACCACAAGCCACTTACTTTTGCGATGGCCAAGACAGCGGAACCATGGTCGGCACGGCAACAACGTCATCTTACGTACATATCTGAATTTACAACCGACATACAACATGTCTCGGGCAAAGACAACCTGGTGGCGGATTGTCTCTCCTGCGCCCAGCTCCACACAGTACACCTGGGAGTCGACTATTTTGATTTGGCAAAAGAACAGAAGGCAGACCCTGAAGTGCAGGCATGCCGGACCGCACCATCCAGCTTACAAGTGGCTGATGTCAGTTTCCAGGCCACAGGGACCACACTCCTGTGTGACATCTCGATGGGTGTCCCACGTCCAATCGTTCCAGTCGAATGGCGCAGGAGAATTTTCGACACTATCCACGGGTTGTCACACCCTGGCATGAGAGCGTCACAACGACTCATGGCAAAGAAATTCGTCTGGAAGGGCATGCATCTCGACGTCCGTGACTGGACCAATACTTGCGTGAGTTGTCAGAAGTCCAAGATACAACGCCACGTTATGGCCCCAGTCGCCACTTTTCCGGTTCCGGAGCGTCGATTCGACCATGTGCACGTGGACCTGGTTGGTCCTCTCCCTTCCTCTCGCAGGTACACTCACCTCCTCACCGTGGTAGACCGCACCACCAGGTGGCCAGAGGCAATTCCTTTGGTTGCCACCACAGCGGCAGACGTCTCCAGAGCCTTCATCTCGTCGTGGGTAGCTCGGTTCGGGGTACCAGCTGACATCTCCTCCGACCGGGGGCCTCAATTTACCTCTGAGCTTTGGAATGCCGTAGCTCAAGGTTTGGTAACCAAGCTTCATCGTACCACCGCCTACCATCCACAGGCGAACGGTCTGTTTGAAAGATTCCACAGGTCACTTAAAGCCACACCGCGTGCTAGTCTCCGTGGGCCTAGTTGGGTGGACAGGCTCCCTTGGGTGCTGCTAGGTCTTCGCACGGCGCCTAAGGACGACCTGCATTCTTCTTCAGCAGAGCTGGTTTACGGCCAACCACTCAGAGTGCCTGGCGATTTTCTTCCTCCTCACACGGAACCCTGGTCTCCAGCTCAACAGCTCATCAGCCACCAGGAAAGGGCTAGGAATTTCATCCCAGTGCCTACATCGCATCATGACCTGCAGCGCTCCCATGTCCCGATGGATCTTAAGAGCGCAGAATACGTGTTCATTCGGCAGGATGCTCGCAAAACCCCGCTCAAACCGCCTTACACAAGTCCGTTCTGCGTCATCTCATCAGGTGACAAGTCCTTCACAGTCGACGTCGGCGGTAAGCCTGACTACATCTCCATCGACCGGTTGAAACCGGCGCATCTGGATCTGAGTGAACCAGTCATCACCGCTCAGCCGCCTCATCGTGGTCGTCCACCATCGACTGCCGGTCCAGTACAGCCACAGTCATCTGCCGAGTCGCCAGTGCCCGCCTCATCGGGTCGACCACAGCTGGCCTCTTCTTCTCCTCCGCCTGCGGCGTCATCCCAACCACAGCCAACAGCCAGTTCATCTTCTAGTGTTCCGTTCCAGTTGCCGGGGTATCGCAGTCGGTCGGACAGACTTGGCAGACTCCCTTCTCGCCTTACCTTCTCTGTTAAAAGCAATTCTGGGGGAGCGCATGTGGCGGAACCACCAGTGGATTACGGACAATTGTATATAATTCCTTTTACAGCAATGTAGTACAGCTGGGGGCTGCACCTTTAATGTATCTGTTAACTGTACTAGGGCTTCTTTCCTGTACTCCGCGTGATGACGTCATGCCGTCCGTCAGGTGATCTCTCAACGGCGGGAAGAACGTCATGACGTCATGACGTCAGAGCTCGGAACCTTCTAGCAGTTGAGCTCAGAACCTTCTAGCAGTTGAGCTCGGAACCTTGTAGCAGTTTCCAGAGAGGCTTTCAAGCAGACCAGACCTATTTGCATTGTATCCTACAGTTTCCTGTACAGCTTCGTTTGTTCATTAAATTTTATTGTTTTTGATTTTCTGAGTCGATCTCAATTCTTCGGCTAGGAACCCCAGTTCCTACACCTTTGCTATTAATTTGGTTTCTCATCTAGTTCTCCTTGCTTTTTTTATGTTTTCATTCCATCTATCCTCCACTTTGACTTTTCTTCTCACTCTCCTTTGTTTTCTGTTTCTCTTTTCATACACTGTTTTTTCTCAGGCACTCTTCCTTGGTTTTCTCTCTTTTAGTTCTGCTTTTGTCTCTATTTGTTATTTTTCTTAAATTTTTACTTCCTTTTTTCTCGTTTACTTAAGACATCAAAAAAGTTTGGAATGAGCAAAGGCAGTTCGGTCCACCAAAGCTCATTGCTTTAGTGCCCTGGTTCTCCCAGCATAGCATCCAACTACATTCTGACAGCCCATAAAGTTTTTTTTCCCCCTGTCCTGTCCAAGAGATTACTCAAGATGTTTATTGGCTTGGTTGTTAGCTTGCATTTGCATCAATTTGCTGCTTGCCAGTTGGAAATCAACTGATATTGATGCCTCGGGCCCTCTTGAGTTTCTTGGATTTAAAAAATGTGCTCTCTGCTATACAGAGCACGAATTGAACCATTGCAGCTGCCATTTTGAATTTGGCAATCCCCACTCCCATTGGGTTTCTTTAATTTTTTTAATTCTTTCCCATGTCCATGCTTGTTTAAAATCTTGTAAAATGTAGCAATTAACAAATTAACAAAATGTGGCAATCTCCATATGGATGGCAACATTGTAGCTGACTACTTTAAGATGAATGAGAGCAGTCTGGTTTGACATGCCCTCTGATTTCTTCCTTCCTGTGGCAAGTGTCTCACTTTGCTAGGCTTTTTGAAATTTTCCAGGTGGGGAATCCTGGGCATGAATTTATGTAATCCCAATCCTGGAGCAGCATGTTGGTATAAATGGGCTGTTGCAATTTGCAAAAGTAGGACTTATTTTGAAGTTAATAGTGTAAATTTGAGTTGTTTAGTCTAACACGTCTTTCCTATGTCTATAATTTATCCTGTCACACAAATAATTTAATTATTTAGTTATTAGTCTTGACAAATGGCACGCTATGTAAATGATGCTTAAATATTGCATGGAGTTTAAAACAGAGCTGACTTTAATAGCTTAGTTTTACTGCAGTATGCTTCTTAATTTGTTGCAGTCAGAACAGATGATTCACAAAGCAAGTGCTTACTCTAAATTCCATATAAGCGCTTTCCTGTCATGTAGGTTATGTAGTGTATATACTTTGCAGAAGGAACTATATTCTGCAGCCCCTGTATACTGCAGTACCAGTAGTGACCACCCCTGTATGTAAGACTGTGTAGTAACTTTGCATAGTTAGTTCCAGTTTGTCTCCACTCCGTAAAGACCTGTTGTAACCAACTCCTGCAGTCCGTGCCTCAATTACACACGGACATAATACTGGCGACGAGCAGATCCGAACTTACCTACAGTTCTGCACCACCTCATGGGGATCCATCCCTGAAGCGAAGTTGTTAGAGGTCGAGGCCAGAAGGAAGAAAGAAAAAAAACCAGAAGACACAGGCGTCGACCGTGGGCAACCGCCTCTGATTCATCGGAGTTGAAGATTTGCAGGAGAGGCTGTCGAGGGCGGGGCTTGGTTATCCTGTCTATGGTGTTCCAGCTAATCGGGCTGGTGGCAGGTAGTACACTGATCCTTCCTGGGCTGCGGCGGGCTAGAGCTCGATCGGGTGGCTTTTCAACGGGGCCGAGCAGCGTTGTCGGGAAGAGGAGAGAGAGAGACAGGGTGGAGCACACAGGGCGCGGCTGGTGCTACGAAGCCGGGCAGCGAACAGACCCGAGAAGAGGGAGGAAAGTGTCCCGTAGGGTTGCTCTGACGACGGGAAAATAAAAGAAATTAGAAGCGCAGAAAGCCGCGAGGAGCTGCAGTTTGCCACGGGAACTGTGGAGAGCGGCATTAGCAGCAGCGCGGGGGGGAAGTGCGCGAAGACCATAGGGCGTCGCCATCAAGGCATAAAACGCCAGCAACAGCGCTAGCAGCAGCGGAGAAGACGGAAAGCGCGGGAGGCGCCATCTTAATCCAGCGGGGAAGAAGGCAAAGCACGGGAGGTGCCATTTTGTTAAATCGGGGAAGAAGGCAAAGCGCGGGAGGCGCCATCTTAGATTTCCAAGATGCCGAAGACTGGCAATATCACTGCCTTCGATAATGCAATAGAAGACTGGACCACGTATGTGGAAAGAGTCGAAGTATATTGTAAGGCAAACGAAGTAGCCGATGAGAAAAAGGCATCGGTACTACTAAACTTAATGGGCGCAAGAACGTACGGCCTATTGCGGAACCTGATCACTCCAGCCAAACCGATGGCGAAGAGTTTTAACGAAATTGTTGATATCCTACAGGAACACCTAAATCCTACACCGCTGCTGATAGCAGAAAGATTTAAATTCCACAGGAGAAATCAGCATAGAGATGAGAGCAATGCTGATTACCTTATGGAACTACGCAAGCTATCAAAGCACTGCCAGTTCGGAGCAGGACTGACAGATACTCTACGGGACAAATTTGTCTGTGGACTCCTGAGTGAAGGAACCCAGATGAGGTTACTCTCAGGGAAAGAGCTGACGCTAGATAAGGCTTTCAGCATGGCAGTATCGTATGAAGCAGCAGCAAGGGGAGCTGCGGAAATACAGCAAAATCCACAGGGATACGGCACCCACGAAATGACACGGGGATTTGAAAAATGTTATCGCTGCGGCAGAACAACCCATGACCAGAAGGACTGTTGGTCCAAGGACAAAATATGCAGGCAATGCGGAAAGATGGGACACATTGCACGAGTTTGCAGGTCTGGGAAGAAGACTAACGACAACAAAAAGGCTACTAAGGAACAGTACAGGAAAGTACAAAAGATGACGGACAGTAGTTCCGAAGACCAGAAGAGCGATAGTGAATCCGGGAACAAGAGACTATGCTGTCTCAAACTTCACAACGTAATCACAAAAGAGGCTCACTGAACCATTTGGGTCACCCTCACGATAGCAGGGTCCCAAGTCAAGATGGAATTGGATACAGGATCAGCCCTGACCGTCATGAATCGACAAGATGACGAGCAGCTATTCTCACACATACCCTTGAAAGACACATCCATTGTCTTGAAGACATATACGGGGCAGAAAGTATACCCCAGAGGGAAAATAAGGGTGCCTGTCGAATACAACGGCAAGGAAATACAGAAATTGTATCTGTACATACTGCAAGATGGTGGACCACCGTTATTGGGACGTGAATGGATCAGAAAGATAAGTTTAGACTGGCACTCCATTCAGGCACTGACGGTGGCTGGTAAAAAGGATGACGACGTCACACCTGGACGATTGTCAAAAATCTTAGCTAACGCCAAAGAGGTATTTTAACAAGAACTGGGAACTCTTAAAGGCATAACCGCCTTGATAAAAATAGAAGAGAATGCAATTCCCAAGTTTTTCAAAGCAAGACCGGTACCGTATGCAATTCACCCAGCCGTTGAGACAGAGCTGGAGAATCTGGAGAATGCAGGCGTGTTATCTAAGGTAGACTGGAGCGAGTGGGCGACACCCATTGTTCCTGTCATGAAGAAAACGTTAAACAATAAGTCTGAGGAGCCAAGGAAGGTTCGCATCTGTGGGGACTTCAAGGTGACGGTGAACCCAGTCCTTCACACAGTACAATATCCTCTCCTGAGGATAGAAGATATTTTTGCCTCACTATCTGGAGGGAAGCGTTTTACAAAAATTGACCTAGCACAAGCATATTTGCAGATGGAGGTTGAAGAATCCTCGAGGAAGTATCTCACGATAAACACTCACAAAGGTCTTTACCAGTATAATCGACTGGTATTCGGAGTAGCATCAGCTCCGGCGATATGGCAAAGAGCGATGGAACAAGTCCTGCAAGGGATTCCGGGGACTCAGTGTTACTTGGACGACATCCTAGTGACAGGTGAAGATGACAGTGAACACCTTGCCAACCTAGAGCAGGTGCTCACTAGACTAAGAGAACATGGGCTACGAGCCAATCGCCCCAAGTGCGAGTTTTTTAAGAAACAGATATCGTACTGTGGCCATGTGATTGAAGAAGAGGGGTTACATAAGTCCCCTGACAAAATTGAAGCGGTGGTTAAGGCTCCAGCGCCTGAAAATGTGTCGCAACTGAGGTCATTCCTCGGATTGGTGAATTACTACCATAAGTTTTTGACGAATTTGTCGACAATTCTGCACCCACTGAACGCCCTACTACAAACTGGAGTAGCACGGAAATGGAGCGAGGAATGTAAGCGGGCCTTTCAGAAGAGTAAAGACCTAATCACTTCAAGAGAAGTATTGGCTCACTACAACCCATCACTACCGATAAGACTGGCGTGTGATGCGTCTCCCTACGGCATTGGAGCGGTACTGTCACATAAATTCCTTGATGGTTCAGAGAGGCCGATAGCTTTTGCGTCACGCTCGTTAACTTCAGCCGAGCGTAACTACGCCCAGATTGACAGAGAGGCCCTCAGCCTGGTGTGGGGGGTGAAGAAGTTCAATCACTACCTGCACGGTCAGAAATTTACTCTACTAACTGATCATCAACCTCTTGTCTCCATTTTCAACCCTCAGAAGGGCGTCCCGATAATGACAGCACAACGGCTACAAAGGTGGTCCCTTTTCCTAGGGGCACACCAATATGACATCGAGTACAAAGGAACTAAACAGCATGGGAATGCTGATGGATTGTCGCGCCTACCGTTGCCGATGGTGGAAGAAGCACCTGCAGTGGATCCTGTGGAGATATTCCACTTGACCATAGTCAAATGTCTACTTGTGACGAATGCAAACATAGAAAAGGAAACACGAAATGACACGACACTCTCCAGGGTCTATGATTTAACGGTGAAGGGATGGCCAGCACATGGCGAACCACTGTTGCCAGCATTCTCGCCGAGAAGAGAACAGCTGTCAGTGTGCCGAGGAACCTTGATGTGTGGATCCAGAGTAGTAATTCCACCCAAATTGAAGGATAGAGTGCTCAATGAGCTTCATGAGGGTCATCTGGGAGGGGTAAAAATGAAGAACTTAGCCAGAGCATTTGTGTGGTGGCCGGGAATCGATAGAGAAATCGAAGAGATGACCAAGAGCTGTACAGGATGCCAGAAGGTCCAAAACGCCCCACCACAGGCCCCTCTACATCCATGGGAGTGGCCCTCATCTCCATGGCAAAGGGTGCACATTGATTTTGCTGGTCCATTTATGGACTCGATGTTTTTAATTGCAGTGGATGCACATTCAAAGTGGCCAGAGGTAATAAAAATGTCCTCAACCACCACAGAAAAAACTATCACAGTCTTACGAACCATATTCGCCAGAAATGGGCTGCCTGAACAGATTTGCTCCGACAATGGACCACAGTTTGTGTCTGAAGAGTTCCGGAGGTTCTTAAAGAACAATGGTGTTAAGCATTACACATCCGCCCCAAATCATCCAGCCACCAATGGATTGGCTGAGAGGTTCGTTCAAACATTCAAGAAGGCTATCAAGGCAATGTGTAATGAAGACATACCCCTACAACACAAGGTGGATAACTTCTTGTTTGCCTACCGGAATGCGACACATGCGGTTACCAACCAAACTCCAGCCATGATGTTCTTCAATCGAAGACTACGATGCCGCTTGGATTTGGTTAAGCCAAACATCAGAAGAGATGTGGAGAACAGGCAGTTTCAGAATATGAATGAAAGGCCGACCAGGAGTTTTAAGGTAGGTCAACCAGTTTTGGCCCGGGACTACCGCACAGAGAAATGGCAGCCAGGAACGATCTGTACACGGCAAGGACCCCTAATGTATACGGTGGATGTTGGAGAGCGCATTGTAAGATGCCAGGCTGACCAGATTCTAGAGTCACTGGAAAACGTCAATTCCACACCACGATCCGATACACCTGGTGATGAAACCGAAGTACCAATTGCATCTACCTCAGAAATGGTGATATTGGAAGCAGACAAACCAAACAACGACGTTGATCCCGAATCAACTTTGCCAGAAGAACCTGATTCCCCAAAGAGGCGTTATCCAGACAGAATCAGGAAGCCTCCTCAAAGACTGAACTTATAATTGCTTAACTTCAGCTAATGTATAGCAACTGTAATTGTAAATATGTTATTTAATTATTAATCGAATGTTATGTACTGTTTAGCTAAAAGGGGAGGAATTGTAGTGTATGTACTTTGCAGAAGGAACTATATTCTGCAGCCCCTGTATACTGCAGTACCAGTAGTGACCACCCCTGTATATAAGCCTGTGTAGTAACTTTGCATAGATAGTTCCAGTTTGTCTCCACTCCGTAAAGACCTGTTGTAACCAACTCCTGCAGTCCGTGTCTCAATTACACATGGACATAATAGGTTAAAGCTCAACAAGTCGAATTGGATTGGAGTTGGATTTCCACAAGTCCATGTATGACATTCAGGTGAAATACACAGAGGCACTTTTCCAAGGAATCAAGCAGGCATATCATGCTTTTCAAGACAATGTAGCTAAGGCCCTATGTTTACCACTGCAAGGTAAGTTAATCTTTGTATAAATGGAAACAATTTCACTAGATTTCAGTGCTGACTGGTGAGGGTAAACATAGCAGCTACCAGAACTATTTTTCTTAACAGATTAGCTTTACACAAAATATATATGCCTGCAAAATACATTAAGATAGACAAAGGCCACAGGATATAATAAATATTGTATTGAAAATTTCTAATGTGGAATCTATCAGTTTAAAGGCATCAGACATTAAGGGGTCAATTTTAACTCAGGCGCGGGGAATTGTCGGGTTCCCCGAATTTGGTGTTTCCCACACGAATCCAAATGGGTGTGTGAGATTGATGCAATTTTAACTCAATTGGCCAATTGATTTCCAACGTGTGGGAACCCTTGGCAAATGAGTATTTCCAGTCAGAAAGTCACATAATATGACGTCATTATTGCTGCTGCATTTAGGGTCTGCAACAAGCCTTGCTTCTTCGGCAGGCTGCCAACCTTTTGGCATTTGCTGATACACTGAGCTGGAAGCAGAATGGCAAGAGAAAGACCGAGGTCTGCACCCCGTTTTGACGACGTTGCCCTGCAGGCTTTAGAGGAGGGAGCAAGAGCTCACAAGGAGGTGCTCTTCCCTTCATCAGGGAGGAAGATGCCTCCCCAGCAGACAAAGGCTGCGTGGCTGCAAGTGGCAGAGGAGGTCAACTCCTTATTGGCTACACGCAGAACCTGGATACAGTGCAGGAAGAGATTTCATGACCTTCAGCGCACTGGAAAAGTGAGTATGAAGTTCCCATCACTCTCAATCTGATCTCCATTGCCTCTCCTCACCAGCACTCAGCTTTAGCAATCTCTTCCTCCACATCCCACTTGACACTGACATCCATACACCCTTACCCATTCCCTCTCTCTCTATGCTCACATTCACCTAACTATTCGACTATGCAGCCCTCACACTCCCTATCACTCTGATGCTATGAAAATAACTGACAACACACAGGGAGGGCCCTTGGTCTTGCCACCTCACTCCATCTTTGTCTCCTTCTAAGCAGCTATGCTATGGCTTCTCTACACTCACTCCTTCATTCTCACTCAAACGCCACTTGTCTCCCTCATTGCAGGAAAAGAGAGCTCACAATAAAAGAGAATGAGCAAGGCTGGTGCCGCGGCTGGTGTTCGAGCTCATCTGATGCCCAGAAGGGAAGGAAATAAATGGCTCCCATGCTTCTGGTAGATGCCTCCATTGAGGAAGCGCTGAGTGAAGGTGGTGAGCGGCGTTTCACAGGAGGTCACACTGGAGATGTGTGTGAGGCTCCAACCTTCCACAGGTGTGATTAAGCCTGGTAAAAGTTGCCCCAGGCCTGAAACAACAAAGTTCTGCCACCTGCAAATGATGACTGATCAAATCTCCTCTTTAATGGTTGACCTGCAGCTGATAGTCAACAATCCAATAGTGCTCACGCCAGGTTTCACAGGCGTGATCCCCACCAGGCGTGTTTTACGTGGGAACAGGGTTAAACAGGCAAGGGCCTGTTGAAATGGGATTATAAAGGCCAATTATTGCTGATTAAGGGCCTGAAAGACCAGTCCTGCCTGTTGGAGGCGAGACTGATTCGGGACCATCAGACACGCCTGGGTTAAAATGGCTCGGGGTCAGAAACCAGGCGGGGGGGTCCCGACCCCCAGTTTTTGCGATTTTAACCCCCCACACGCCTCAAAGCCCGCCTCACGGCTGAGTTAAAATCGACCCCTGATTTTCTTAAATTGTCTTCACTTTATTTTGGTTAAAATTGCACATTGTGTGTTGAGCTGGTTTTTCAAGGTGGGGAGAGAAGCAAGAGGTGGAGGGATTTAAAGAGGGAGTTCCAGAGAAAGAGACAAGGCAGCTAAAGGTTCTGCCACCAATGGTGAGACGAAGGGACTGGAATGCACTAAAGCCCAGCGTCAAAAGACTAAAGGATGCAGGAGGGGATATAAAACTAGAGGGTATTGGAGGAAAATATTCTGTTGGTTTCAGCAGTGCAGGAGTTGAGGTAGGAGCAGAAGCAGACAGTTTTACAGAGATGGAAACAAGAAGTTGTGGTGATGGGTAAGATGGTGCTTGGAGCTCAGCTCTGAATCAAAGAGAGGTCAAGGTCTCGCACTGTCTGGTTCAGCCTGAATGAATGGCTGGGGAGGAGGATGGAGTCGGTGACAAGGAACAGAGTTTATGGTGATGGCCAAAAACAATGATAAAACGTATTGTTACTTCTGGACTATTTCAGACACAACATGCATAATAGCTTTGGTTTGGTTTCACAGGAGAGTTAAGGCTTGATTTTAACATCAGGCATCAAACAGGCAGGCAGTGGGCGGAATGCTCGCCTCTTCCTGCTGGCAGGTGGCCCAAGCCATAAATATATATGCTTAATTGTATAACTAATTTATACTAGTCATCGTAACCTTAAACTGAGATGCATTGCAGTGTAGTGATAATGGGTGGGAGTTTTAAAAAGTTTTTTGTGAAGCATTTTCAGATGCAGTAATGTAGTTTTTGTAAAGAGCTGTGACTTGTTAGAGATTAAATAAAGCCACTAATGAGGTTTATAAACGAACTGTCAATCTATATTGCTTTATGTTTGGAAAAAAAAAGCAACTCATGATTTCTTACCAAATCTCATGATTTTTACAAGTTTGTCTCATGATTTATGAGATGGTGGGGTTGGCATTACTGCTTTTGTAATGATGGATACCAAACTGCTTTGATCATAAATTGAAGTATTTAGGTCCTCAGCACTAGAAAATCCCCCATTTTTATTTTTGCATAGATACTAAGGCCTTTTATACAGATACGAATGTCTTTTATACAGATACTAAAGTATTTTGCTAACCCAACTATGCTTCAAAGAAACTTTAATTAATGTCATAATGTTGGGTGACTTACTGTTGATGAGTTTTGTTTGTGATCAAAAACAGATTTTGCTGGTTATTATATTTTTGGGTTTTTACTCTGAATATTTTTCTTGAGTCTGTTGTCTCTCTTAGCTGAACCCTTGCTCGCTATGATGTAGAGTGTGCCTTTACCTGTCCAACATCTAGGCAATTTTTAGCAAATGAGGGGTTGATCAGAAAACCCTTGTTACTGTATTTTGGTCACTTGCCTTCATGTCCTCAACTTTGGAAGGTGGTAGCATAAACACTTTACTGGACCATCATTAGAACTTTTTTCTTTATTTCAGGTCGCAACTCTTGGATGCCAACCTATCTACCTGATTTAGAAAATTCCTTTAATTTTGCTTCTAATTTCCACCCTTCCTTGGCTTTATGAGGTTCATCTCTGACTCTTCCCTCCCTGAACTCTCAAACTCTCTCTCTGAGAATGGGATTTCAACTGACATCTATTATAAGCCCACCGATTCACTTCTTCCCACTCCGAATCCTGTAAGGACTTCATTCCCTTCTCCCAGTTTCTCTATCTCTGTACATCTGCTCTAACGATGCTACCTTTTACACCAGAGCTTTCAAAATGTCCTCCTTTTGCTCCAGCCAAGGATTCCCCTCCATCATTGTGGACAGAATACTTCACTGGGCCAGAACCATTTTCCATGGTTCTGGCCTCACCCACCTCCGCTATGAATATTATCCTTATCTTCCAGCCCACTAGCTTCTGCATTGTACAATTCAACTTCTGCCATCTCTACCACCTCCAACATAATCCCACCACCAGATGGTATCTTCCCTTCCCTCCCACCTTCCATTGTTTCCTTCTTGGCCCCCTGGTTCACTCTTCCACCACCCCTATCAACTGCTTTCCTTCCTGTGGCACTTTCCCATGATAGCACCTCCCCATTCACCTCCGTCAACATCACTGTGCAAGGCCCCAAACCATCCTTCTGGATACTACACATTTACTTGCACTTCCTCCAAACTAGTATGCTATATTTGCTACTCATTGTGCAGTTTCCTTTACACTGCAGAGTCCAAATGCAGATTAGGTGTCCGCTTTGCTGACACCTCTGTTCTGTCTTCAAGTTTGACCCTGAACTCCTTATCACTTGCCACTTCAATTCCTCATTCTGCTTCCACGCTGACCACTCTGTCTTTTCCCTTCTACACTGTTCAAATGAAGCTCAAAGCAAACTCAAGGAACTGCACCCTATCTTTCTGCTAGTCAGTTTGCAGCCCTCCAATCTTAATATTGACTTTAATAACATTACACCTTAACTATAACTCACATTTTATTTTTGTCAGGAAGTGCTGGCAGTGTGGGATGGGTGTGCTGGCGTTTCTAGGGATCAGGGTAAGGGAGCAGGAAATGTTTTGTCCTTTGTCCTTTATGACTGTGACAAAGGTAAACTATCCCTCCTCGTCCTTCTTGACTTGTCTGCAGCCTTTGGCACGGTTGACCACTCCATCCTTCTCCAACGCCTCTCCACCGTCATCCAGCTGGGTGGGACTGCACTTGCCTGGTTCCATTCTTATCTATCTAATCGTAGCCAGAGAATCACCTGCAACGGCTTCTCTTCCCGCTCCCGCATCGTTACCTCTGGTGTCCCCCAAGGATCTATCCTTGGCCCCTCCTATTTCTCATCTACATGTTGCCCCTTGGTGACATCATCTGAAAACACAGCGTCAGTTTCCACATGTACGCTGACGACACCCAGCTCTACCTCACTACCTCTTCTCTCGACCCCTCCATAGTCTGTAAATTGTCAGACTGCTTATCCGACATCCAGTTCTGGATGAGCAGAAATTTTCTCCAATTAAATATTGGGAAGACCGAAGCCATTGTTTTTGGTCCCCGCCACAAACTCCGTTCCCTAGCTACTGACTCCATCCCTCTCCCTAACATCTGTCAGAGGCTGAACCACACTGTTCGCAACCTTGGTGTCATATTTGACCCTGAAATGATCTTCTGACCACATATCCGCACCATAAGAAAGATCGCCTCTTTCCACCTCCGTAAAATCGCCCATCTCCGTCCTTACCTCAGCTCATCCGCTGCTGAAACCCTTATCCATGCTGTTATTACCTCTAGACTTGACTATTCCAACGCACTACTGGCTGGCCTCCCACATTCTACCTTACATAAACTTGAGGTCATCCAAAACTCGGCTGCCCGTGTCCTAACTCGCACCAAGTCCCATTCGTTCATCATCCCTGACTTACATTCGCTCACTGACCTACATTGGCTCCCGGTTAAGCAGTGCCTCGATTTCAAAATTCTCATCCTTGTTTTCAAATCCCTCCATGGCCTCACCCCTCCCTATCTCTATAATCTCCTTCAGCCCCACAACCCCCCGAGACATCTGTGCTCCTCTAATTCAGCCCTCTTGAGCATCCCCGATTATAATCACTCAACCATTGGTGGCCGTGCCTTCTGTTGCCTAAGCCCTAAGCTCTGGAATTCCCTGCCTAAACCTCTCCACCTCGCTACCTCTCTTTCCTCCTGTAAGATACTCCTTAAAACCTACCTCTTTGACCAAGCTTTTGATCACCTGCCCTAATTTATCCTTATGTGGCTCGGTGTCAAATTTTTTGTCTTATAATACTCCTGTGCAATGTTTTGGGATGTTTTACTACTTTAAAGGCGCTATATAAATACAAGTTGTTGTTGTTTGCCCTATATTTATTTTCTTATCAGGCTCCTGGCAGTGTTTCCATCTGCGCTGGGGAGCCTGCCATGGGGTGGAAAATCACTGTTGATATAAGACTTGGGTGACTGCAGCTGCAGCCGTCTAGGCAAGAAAAGTGCAGGGCTCTTAGCATACAATGACAACTAATATAACACCTTTAACATTGTAAAACATCCCAAGGGGCTTCACAGCAACATTTAAAACAAAATTTGACACTGAGCCAGGTAAAGAGATGTTAGGATAAAAGCTTGGTCAAAGAGGTATGTTTTAAGGAGCATCTTAAAGGAGGAGAGAGAGGGAGAGAGGAGAAGTTTAGGGAGGGAATTCCACAGCTTATGGCCTGGGCCTAACTGAAGTCATGGCCAGCAATGGTGGAGCGATAAATATTTGGGATGTGCAAGATGCCAGAATTGGAGGAAAGCAGAGATCTTGGAGGATTGTAGGGCTGGGGGAGGTTACAGATATAAGGAGGGGCAAGGCCATGGAGGGATTTGAAAAAAAGGATGATAATTTTAATTTTCATATAGGCAGAATCTATTGCTGGGGAAGAGTGCATGGAACATCTTATGTCATTGCCGCCTTATTTGAATACACCCAACCATATTTAAGCGGTGCTATTTGTGTCCAGCAGGAAGGATGGTAAAAGATCACTATAGGCTGCATTTAGCAGTAAGGAGAAGCTACCCAATTTTACGCAACCACATTTCTCAGAGTAATTTTGGCTCACTTGGTAGCACACTTTCCTCTGATTAAAAGGTTGTGATTTCAAGCACCACTCCAGGACCTGAGCACATAATCTAGTTTGGCACTTCAGTGCAGTACTGATGGAGTGCTACATTATTGAAGGTGCCATTTTTTGATGAGAGGTTAAACCAAGGCCCTGTCTGCCACTTCAGGGTAGATGTGAAAGATCTCATTGCACTTTTTTGAAGAAGAGCATTGAGTTTTCCTGGTGCCCAGCCCAACATTCATTCCCTCAATAAATATCACCAAAGCAGATTAGCTGGGCATTCATCTCAATGTTGTTTGTGGGACCTTCCAATGCAAAAATTGGCTGCCGCTTATGCCTACAAAATAACAGTGATCGGAATTTTGCCTACCTCGGCGGGTCCGGTGCAAGTCGGTGTCCATGGTGGGTAGCAACCCCGCTGCTGGCTCCATCCCATTGTTGAAAATGAACTTACCTTAATGGGGCCTATTAAGCCCGCCCAGCGTGTTACTCGGAACAATGAGAGGGTATGGTGACGTCATTCATGACGCGTTTTCAGCCGGGCTCTTTAAAGGGACCATGGCCACATTATATTTGAAATTTAATCTGACATAGTGCTGACAGTGCACTACAGCATTGGAGTGCTGCAAACACTGACAATGACTGCACAGAGGCAAAGGGCTGCACCCATGTTCTCCGATGACTCCCTCCATGGAGTCAAAGCCCTTTCGATGGGTGCAAGAGACCTCCCCAGGAGACCAAGACAGCCTGGTTGCAAATTGCAGAGGAGGTCACAAGCAGGGATGTGGTCAGGAAGGCCTGGATGCAGTGCCGCAAATGTTTCAATGATTTCATCAGATCAGGAAATGTTCGTACAAAGCCACACTCAGCTGCATCCTGCTGTGCCACTCATCACATCCCCATCACTCTGCCTTCCCTACCCTACTCCTGCACATCCTTACTCACACCAACTTACCTTGCACCTCCACCCATCCCTCTATATCTACATTATCACTTCCCCATCTCACTAGCCACCCTTCACACACACCCTCATCCTACTGCCAGCATACCAACTAACAACAGACAAGGGTAGGCACTTGAGAGGTTTAATCAATGTCCCTGTGAAGTTTCTGCTAATGTGTTGTCATACAGTGAAATCTATATTTTCAACACTGCCCCTTATTGGACAGATCTGTGTGCACTTTGAGAAGTGTCTAACTAAGTTCCAGTAAATGTTGAGACATAACTCCCCCCCCCTATAGTAATGAGCATGAATGGAATGGCTTGGACATTATAGGGATGTTTCACGGTGCTAAATTGTATCCCCCGCCGCTTGGCGTCGGGTCAGTTCTGCAGACAGTCCCGACACCTGGGAGACTCGCGTGGAGGCGGGTTGACTGCGGGTTTCCAACCCGCTGTCAATCTTTGCTATTTTGACAGTGGACCCACCTCCAAACCCACACTCTGAACACTGGCAAAATCCAGGCCGTGGTGTCAAAACATAAAAATCTTTATTTTCAGATTTGTGTGCATCTTTGGAAATGGCTTAGTGAGTTGCAGTGAATGGTGAGACATAACAGTACCCCCTGCAATAGTAATGAGTGTGAAAGGAATGGCTTGGTCATTTGTAGGGATGCTTTATGGTGTTGGTATGGCGTGGTGCCAACCTGGAGCATCATGTGGCAGCCACATGGGTGTACAGTATCAAGTTAACTAAATCTGGCCATGATGAGGCCATCCCTGGCCTTCTGATCAGCAATGTGCTTGGCTGCTGATGCCCTCTGTCCTGTGCAGCATCAGGTGATTACGGAGAAGGTTGGTGTTGTTGTTGGTGCTGCTGGTGTGCCTGGTGATGCTGCTGCTGGGGCTCATCATGGTCAGATTCTGAGGACTAAGGAGAGACAGTAGAAACAGTACCCATGTTGATGGAATAGATGGCAGGTAAAGTAGAGATGACAGAAGCAACCTGTCAATGGTGAGAGAGGTTCTTACAATGAGGTGACACTGGATGGAGACTTTGCTTGAAAGACTTGCAGCCTGCAGAAAGCTCAATCTGTGTTGCAAATGCAGTGAGAAACAGCTTCTGCCTGAGGAAAGTGTTCATCTGTCAGGTGGGAGCTTTTACAGGACATTTCATCCTGTCAACTAGTCAGCTGGAGCAATGGCCACTCAACTCCTGCCTCAGGTATACAGACATGCTTCCCGAGCAGCATGGTCCCTGTGGGCATCCAGTTAAATTTAAAAGGTAAGGTTAAAAACACTCTTAAGGGTCTGACAACAAGCTACTAATTGTTTAAATTGGATCGCCCGCCTCTGCCGGTCGGGTCGGCTCCGCGATGACAGACGCGCCTGGGGGAAAGATGCATGGGAGTGAGATGACAGCGGGTCCCCTCAAAAATAACAACTTTCCCACCCGACCCGCCACTGATCGCGCCCACTACCACCTTGGAAAATTCTGGCCAATGACTTCGAAAGTAATTCACTGGCTGTGAAGTGCCTTGAGCTGTCCTGAGGATGTGAAAGGCATGATATAAATTCAAGATCTTTCTTTATTCTGGAGCTTTTGTCTTAACTCATGTTGGGCCATTTTCTGTGACTGAATCTGGTTTTTAACTCCATATGTAGCATGATCAAAAGAAGTAATCCAATATCAAGATACATTGTAGACAAAAATACTGGTGACTGAAATTCCATGCAGATCATACAAGATGTAAAGGCATAAAAACAGTATTGCTGGCCTACTTCTTTAGTCATGATTTTAATATAATGGTGTGCAGTATTTGTAACTGGAAATTTCTGTTCATGGGAATAGCCTATCACAAGAAATGTTATTCTCAGTTATAATAACAACAACATGCATATGTATAGCACCTTAATGTAGAAAAATATCCAAGACACTTCATGGAGTTGTGAGGAAAATAAACACCAATCCATAGAGCGAGAGATTGGTCAAAGAGGGTCTTAAAGGAGGAGAGGGAGGTGGAGGATTTTGGGGAAGTGGGACCTTAGGTGGCATGACCCCCAATGCTGGGGTGAAGGTAGAGCTGGATGCACAAAAATCTGGAGTCAGAGGAACAGAAAGTTCAGGTGGGGATATTGTAGGGTTGGAGGAGGTTATGGATATAGGGAGGGGCGAGGCCATGGAGGGACTTAAAGACAAGGACAATGTTTTTATGTTTGAGGCAGTGGAGGAATGGAAGCCAATGATGTTTAACAAGGAGGAAGTTGATGGGCCAGTCTGTGCCTGGGGAGAGGAATGGAGTCAGTGGCGAGGGAGCAGAGCTTGTGATGGAGTTTCCCAATGTTTATCGAGAGGAAATTGAAACTCATCCAAGAGTGGATGTAAGACTTACACCCTGACAGTACAGAGGCTGTGGATGGTTGAGCGTGGTAATGGAGATGTAGAGCTGGGTTTCATCAGCCTGCATATGAAAGTTAACCATTTTCTGTAGTTGTTGTTGCCAAGGGGCAACATGTAGATGTGGAAGAAAAAGGAGCCAAAGACAGATCAATGGGGGACCTCCAGAGGTGATGTTGCATGCTTGGGAAGTAAAGCTATATTTTTTTTATTTGTTTATGGGATGTGGACAAGGCCAGCATTTATTGCCCATCCCTAATTGCCCTTGAAAAGGTGGTGGTGAGCCGCCTTCTTGAACCACTGCAGTCCGTGTGGTGAAGGTACTCCCACAGTGCAATTAGGTAGGGAGTTCCAGGATTTTGACCCAGCGATGATGAAGGATCGGCGATATACTTCTAAGTCAGGATGGTATGTGACTTGGAGGGGAACTTGGATGTGGTGATGTTCCCATGCGCCTGCTGCCCTTGTCCTTCTAAGTTTGGGAGGTGCTACCGTGCATCTTGTAGATGGTACACACTGCAGCCACGGTACGCCGGTGGTGGAGGGAGTGAATGTTTAAGGTGGTGGATGGGGTGCCAATCAAGCGGGCTGCTTTCTCCTGGATGGTGCCGAGCTTCTTGAGTGTTGTTGAAGCTGCACTCATCCAGGCAAGTGCAGAGTATTCCATCACACTCCTTACTTGTGCCTTGTAGATGGTGGAAAGGCTTTGGGGAGTCAGGAGGTGAGACACTCACCAAAGAATACCTAGCCTCTGACCTGCTCTTGTTGCCACAGTATTTATGTGGCTGGTCCAGTTAAGTTTCTGGTCAATGGCGACCCCCAGGATGTTGATGGTGGGGATTCGGCGATGGTAATGCCGTTGAATATCAAGGGGAGGTGTTTAGACACTTGCTTGTTGGAGATAGTCATTGCCTGGCACTTCTGTGACGTGAATGTTACCTGCCACTTATCAGCCCAAACCTGAACGTCGTCCAGGTCTTGTTGCATGTGGGAATGGATTGCTTCATTATCTGAGGAGTTGAGAATGGCACTGAACACGGTGCAGTCATCAACGAATATCCCCATTTCTGACCTTATGTTGGAGGGAAGATCATTGATGAAGCAGCTGAAGATGGTTGGGCCTAAGACACTGCCCTGAGGAACTCCTGCCACAATGTCCTGGGGCTGTGATGATTGACCTTCAACCACCACAACCATCTTCCTTTGTGTTCGGTATGACTCCAGCCAGTGGAGCGTTTTCCCCTGATTCCCATTTACTTCAGTTTTACTAGGGCTCCTTGATGCCACACTCGGTCAAATGCTGCCTTGATGTCAAGGGCAGTCACTCT
The DNA here is from genome assembly GCF_052327205.1 of Somniosus microcephalus. Classification (NCBI taxonomy): domain Eukaryota; kingdom Metazoa; phylum Chordata; class Chondrichthyes; order Squaliformes; family Somniosidae; genus Somniosus; species Somniosus microcephalus. The sequence goes on along the minus strand of NC_140987.1, from coordinate 185,511,971 downwards.
CATCTCACCTCTGGAATTCAACTCCTTTGTCCATGTTTGGACCAAGGCTGTAATGAGGTCGGGAGCCAAGTGGTCTTGGCGGAACCCAAACTGGGCATCAGTGAGCAGGTTATTGGTGAGTAAATGCCGCTTGATAGCACTGTCAATGACACCTTCCATCACTTTGCTGATGATTGAGAGCAGACTGATGGGGCGGTAATTGGCTGGATTGGATTTGTCCTGCTTTTTGTGGACATGACATACCTGGGCACTTTTCCACATTGTCAGATAGATGCCAGTGTTGTAGCTGTACTGGAACAGCTTGGCTAGAGGTGTGGCTAGTTCTGGAGCACAAGTCTTCAGCACGATAGCCGGGATGTTGTCGGGCCCATAGCTTCTGCTGTATCCAGTGCGCTCAGCCATTTCTTGATATCACGTGGAGTGAATTGAATTGGCTGAAGACTGGCTTCTGTGATGGTGGGGACCTCAGGAGTAGGCTGATATGGATCATCCACTTGGCACTTCTGGCTGAAGATGGTTGCAAACGCTTCAGCCTTGTCTTTTGCACTCGTGCTGGGCTCCACCATCATTGAGGATGGGGGTATTCATGGGGCCTCCTCCTCTCGTTAGTTGTTTAATGGTCCACCACCATTCTCGACATGATGTGGCAGGACTGCAGAGCTTTGATCTGATCCGTTGATTGTGGGATCACTTAGCCCTGTCTATAGCACGCAGCTTCTGCTTTTTAGCATGCATGTAGTCCTGTGTTGCAGTTTCCCCAGTTTGGCACCTCATTTTTAGGAACGCCTGGTGCTGCTCTTGGCATGCTCTTTTACACTCCTCATTGAACCAGGGTTGGTCCCTTGGCTTGATGGTAATGGTAGAGTGAGGGATATGCCGGGTCATGAGGTTACAGATTGTGGTGGAATATAATTCTGCTGCTGCTGATGGCCCACAGCGCCTCATGGATGCCCAGTTTTGAGCTGCTAGATCTGTTCTGAACCTATCCCATTTAGCACAGTGGTAGTGCCACACAACATGGTGGAGGGTGTCCTCAGTGTGAAGACGGGACTGCGTCTCCACAATGACTCTGCGGTGGTCACTGCTACCAATGCTGTCATGGACAGAAGCATCTGCGACAGGTAGATTGGTGAGGACAAGGTCAAGTAGGTTTTCCCCTCGTGTTGGCTCTCTCACCACCTCTCACAGATGCGCGATCAGTCCGTGCCCGTTGGAAGTAATGCAGATTGCAAGCAACCTTTGTGCTGCCTGCTAATTACCATGATTGCTGCATTCAGCCCAGCACTGAGCACGCTGCTGAGTGGCTGAGCGCTCTGCGGGGAGGGGGGGGGGGCTGAGGTTCGTGCAAGTCTAGCTCTATTTAAAGCTAGCCTCAACTTCATAAAGGCAGTCTGCACCTCTTAAAGATGTGGTGCATTCTGCATTCAGCAGCTGCTGGAACTGCCTGTGAAGGCAACTGAGTGAATAATGACTTAACAGGGCAAAGAAAGGGCACCAAGGTTCTCGGACATGGCACTAGAGGCCTTAGTGCATGGGGTAGAAAGGAGGAGACAGGTCCTCTATGGCCAGGGGGCCCTCTAGACACACAGTGAGAAGGCAGAGGGAACAGATAGCCAACGCGGTCACTGCCAGCAGTCTTGCCCCGAGGACCTGGATCCAGTGCTGCAAAATGTTCAATGCACTCACACCAGTGGTCAAGGTGAGTGAATGCATCTTCAAAAACCATCTCCCACCAGCTGCACCACAAGCCTCGCACACTGCTCAATGTACCACACCCCTATCACTCACCTACCAACAATCTCTATCAATCACAACTCATACCTTACATTCATAGCTTCACCTTACACACTTACCACTGCTGCAAGCCTCACACCCACATCTTACACCTTGCACACACTACCAGCTATTCAAACCTGACAGGCACATCACTCAAACACATTGCTCCACACTCACTGACACAATTCCCTCTCTCTTGCAGGGCAAGGTGGTGCATAACAGGAGACAGCAGCACCTAACCAGCAGTGGACAGGCACAACTGCATATCCTGACCCAGCTGGAGGTCATGGTGCTCGACATTATTGAAGTGGCTGTCACTGAGGCCATGGCGAGTGGCAAGGCTGAAACCATTGAAAATGATGGTATACTCATACCTAATCCTCCTTCTCACATCCCACTTCCTCCTCATCCCACAATCTCTTCTGATTTACAAGCTGTTGATAGTGTAACCACGCACATTTTGTTTTCCCCTTCCCCTCACCAGAACCCTATCCTTGTGCCTTTCCTCTTTCAGATACCCAAGAACTCCAACCTGGCCAGCCTGTGCAGGAAGAGCAAGAGGAGCATGATGGAGAAGAAGAGGCACCATCACTCAATCTCACACTCCCAGGCACCAGCTCAGATACTGGCACTGCAAGTACTTTACAGGGTAGTATAGAGGCGGGGTCTGCACGTGGTGAGTCACCGGGCATGAGTGGGCTGCAGCCAGGGCAGGGGGAAAGGGTAGTATAGGTGCCAGGGCGAGATTGCACACGAGTTCTGCTGCAGAGGACTCAGATGAGGATTTCGATGGGGTGGCCTACAGAAGAAGGGTGATGGGCATGCACACTGAAATGCGTGGTGCATTGGCAGGCCTGCCAGAGAGCCTGTTGTCACTATCAAGCATGGAGGAGTCCAGCTTTAACGTTGCACAGGGCTTTGCGCAGAGCTTGGAGCCCATGATTTCCAGGATGGAAATGATGGGCAACTCCATTAGTGCACTTGTGGACCCAAGCAGGGTGTGATGGGCGATGTCTCAGCTTCTATTGCAGCACAAGCGGAAGCGACCCAACGTCTGAGTGCTGCAGTGGAAGCTCAGACTTCTGTCATGCAGGCTCAGACTGCTCTCATGCAGGCTCCGCTTTCTGCCATGCAAACTCAGACTGCTGCTATCGTGGCTACGTTTACTGGTGGAAAGGGACTTGCAGGGTGTCAGAGCAGCCCAGCAATCTGTCCTCCCAACAGATTACTAGGATTGCTGAGGCACCGCCCCGAGCGAGTGGCAGTGGTTCCGTGGAGAATGAACCTGCTGTCCTCTCTCAGGATGACAGCATTCATCCTCCCACCACTGTCACTCCGCCAGTGCCATTGCTGCTGCCTGTCATCCAGCCAGCCCTGACTGCTGCTGCCCATGCCTAGGTGGTGCAGTTCACAGCCATGCCTTCTCATCACAGAACTGCTCGAGGTCGTCCTGCAAGGCCATCTGTAGTTTCCCCCACTGAAAGTCACCAGCCTTCTGTTGTGTATGTAACCGTTTACCTTTAAGGGAACTATAGAATGTAACCGTTCGCCTTTAAGAGCACTACTTTCGGTGTGGCACTATTTGTTGGCTCATGTATACTGTAATACCAATAGTGACCACACCAGTATATAAGGGTTGTGATACGTTAACTAGGGCAGAATCGCCCGAGCCTCTGAATAGTAAAGACGTGTTTTATTTTGTTAACAGTGGAGTCTGTGATTATTTATAATACAACCCACAGACCTAACATTGGCGACGAGTCAGGATTCGAACCCTGCGGCAGTTGTTCCACGGCGGCTTCGTCCGAAGACAGGACGTTGAAGAGAGGTTTCAATCCTCACCAGTCTGGAACCGACAGGCTGGAAGCGACAGGCATTAGGACCCTGAAGCCTCCATAACCTCGTGGGTAAGCCGCAGCGTTGGCTGCAAAGACAGTGCCACCGATCGGGAGATAAGGGCGATCGCAATCCCTGATAAGAGCCGCGGTGAAACGCGCGAGCGGGTAAGCCAGAGCCCGGGAGGGAGCGAGCAAGATCCGCGCGAGCGGGTGAGCCAGAGGCCGGGGCCCGCTTTCAAGTGCGAGGCGCAGCCGGGCCATCGATCGCATCCGCTGATAAGAGCCGCACTCGGGCTGAAAGACAGCGTCGGGGGACGGGCGAAGACCGTCAAGCGCGGGAAAACCGCCATTGAAGTGGGCGGGGAGAGCGAGAAGCGCGGGAAAGCCGCCATTTTTCGCGGGAAAACCGCAGGGGAAGAAGGCAGAAGCGGGAAACCGCCATCTTAGAAAATTAATTAGAATTTTCAGAAACAAGAAATAAGTAAAGCAATACTTGTGGTGTTCTCAAGAAGAGAAGAAAATTAATAATAAGTAAAGAAATACTCGTGCTGTTCTCGGAAAGAGAAGAAGATGCCTAAGCGAGGAAATATTAATGATTTTAATGCTGAAATAGAAGACAGGGCCACGTATGGGGAACGCATAGGAATATATTGCGTAGCCATATACGACAAGGCAATAACTTTGTTAAATTCGATGGGAGCAAAAACATACGGGCTCTTGAAACATCTAATAGCACCAGTTAAACCAGTGGACCAGACCTTCGAAGAGATCGTAGCAGTGCTGAAGGATCAAATTACTGCAAGCACTTCCAAATGCTACCGTTGTGGAAAGACAACGCACGACCAGAATCAGTGCTGGTTTAAGAACCAAGAATGTAGGAAATGTGGCAGGATCGGGCACATAGCAAAAGTATGCCGGTCAAGAATGACGGACAACAAGAGGGAGTCCGCAAAAAAAGGGTACAAGAAGAGTCCAAGGGAACAAAAGTCCGACTCACACTTCAAATACAAGGGACTGGACAGTCTAAAAATTCACAACGTGAACAACGAAGCTGACAGACAAACCATTTGGATGACGCTGCGGATTGAAAAGGCCAAAGTCAAAATGGAAGTAGACACGGGATCGGCATTGACGGTCATGAATAAGCATGACTATAAAAAGTTTTTCAAACATATTCCACTACGGAATACAGAATTAGTACTACAGACATACACGGGACACAAAGTATTCCCTATTGGGAAGGCAGGAGTTAATGTGCGATACAAAGACAAAAATTACCGCCGTCTGGATCTGTATGTACTGCCTGAGGGAGGTCCACCACTTCTAGGACGGGAGTGGATCCGAAAAATAAAGATGGATTGGCATGAGCTAAACGCCATGTCGGTGGAGCACGAGAAAGAGGACGTCAAATCTGAACGGTTGTCCCGAATATTAGATGAAGCGAAAGAAGTATTCCAACAAGGGCTGGGTAAGCTGCGAGGTATTAAAGCAAGGGTTAAGATTGCAGAACATGCAAGCCCAAAGTTTTGTAAGGCCAGGTCGGTACCGTGTGCAATACGACCAGCAGTGGAGGCAGAACTAGAAGAACTTGAACGATCAGGGGTTCTGTCAAAAGTAGACTACAGTGAGTGGGCCACGCCCATTGTACCCGTCATGAAATCCTCACCAAGTAGTAAGCCAGGGGGACCGGGGAAGGTCCGTATCTGCGGGGATTTCAAGATCACAGTGAACCCAGTGCTTCATTCGGTGCAATACCCGCTGCCAAGGATTGAAGATATTTTCGCTTCGTTGGCTGGAGGAAAACACTTCACGAAGATAGACCTAGCTCAGGCATATTTGCAGATGGAGGTTGAGGAAGAGTCACGCCAATACCTAACTATCAATACCCACAGAGGTTTGTACCGTTATAACAGACTGGTCTTTGGAGTGGCTTCGGCACCAGCAATTTGGCAGAGGGCCATGGAACAGGTGTTACAAGGAATTCCAAGCACGCAGTGCTATTTGGATGATATCCTAATCACGGGAATGGATGAAGAGGAACACCTCACGAATTTGAAACTGGTACTCACCAGGTTAAAGGAGTATGGCCTTAGGGTTAACCGCAATAAGTGTGAGTTTTTCCAAAAACGAATCTCATACTGCGGTCATATCATTGACCGCGAGGGACTACATAAATCACCGGAGAAGATAGAAGCGGTCGTGAAGGCTCCCGCTCCAGGGAACGTGTCACAGTTAAGATCATTCTTGGGGTTGATCAATTACTACCACAAGTTCCTACCAAATTTGTCCACGGTGCTGCATCCACTGAATGAGCTGTTGCGAAAGGAGACACCATGGAAGTGGAGTGAGGAGTGCAAAAAGGCTTTTCGCAGAAGCAAGGAGTTGATTACCTCCGAGGAAGTGTTGGCTCATTTCAACCCAGCATTACCTCTTCGGCTGGCGTGTGATGCTTCACCGTACGGAATTGGAGCAGTACTTTCGCACAGGCTTCCAAATGGCTCGGAAAGGCCAGTGGCTTTCGCGTCCCGATCTTTGACAACCGCGGAGCGAAATTACGCCCAGATAGACAGGGAGGCCCTCAGTCTTGTGTGGGGCGTGAAGAAATTCAACCATTACTTGCAATGTAAGAGGTTCACATTGCTGACAGACCACCAGCCGTTGGTGTCCATATTTAACCCGAACAAGGCCGTGTCCAACATGACAGCACAAAGGCTACAAAGATGGTCAGTCTTACTTGGGGCACACCAGTATGACATTGAGTACAAAAGGTCAACAAAACACGGAAATGCCGATGGGTTATCACGCTTACCATTGCCGACAGTAGAAGAAGCGAGTACAGGGGACCCAGTGGAGTTGTTCCACTCGTCCATTGTGGAATGTCTGCCGATAACAAACTCAATGATTGAGAAGGAGACAAGGAATGACCCGACTCTTTCACGAGTCTATGACTTAACGGTGAAGGGATGGCCAGCACAGAGCGAACCAACACTGCAGGCATTCTCACAGAGGAAAGAACAACTGTCGGTGTGCCGGGGAACCCTAATGTGTGGGTCGAGAGTGGTGATTCCGCCCAAACTCCAAAAGAAAGTACTCAAGGAGCTGCACGAAGGACATCTGGGTGGAGTAAAGATGAAGAATTTAGCGAGAGCATTTGTGTGGTGGCCAGGCATTGACGGGAACATAGAGGAGATCACCAAGAATTGCCTAGGATGTCAGAGGGTTCAGAACGCACCACCACCAGCTCCTCTGCACCCATGGGAGTGGCCCTCATCTCCTTGGCAAAGAGTACACATCGACTTTGCTGGTCCATTTATGGACTCGATGTTCCTGATAGCGGTAGATGCCCACTCCAAGTGGCCGGAAGTAATTAAAATGACCACCACCACGACGGAGAAAACCATCACGGTGTTAAGAACCATGTTTGCTCGGAATGGCCTGCCGGAACAGATCTGTTCCGATAACGGACCACAATTTGTGTCCGAGGAATTCAAGAAATTCCTAAAGAGCAATGGGGTTAAACATTACACATCAGCCCCATACCATCCCGCCTCCAATGGGTTGGCTGAAAGGTTCGTCCAGACCTTCAAGAAGGCCGTAAAGGCCATGAGTAATGAAGACATAAGTCTACAACATAAGGTAGACAGTTTTTTGTTGGCATACCGAAATGCAACACATGCGGTCACAAATCAAACTCCCGCAATGATGTTTTTTAACAGACGCTTAAGATGCCGGCTGGATCTACTTAAACCCAATGTCAGAAGGGACGTGGAGAACCGGCAATTCCAGAACATCAATGACAGGGCAACTAGGTCTTTCAAGATGGGGCAACAAGTTTTGGCCCGGGACTATCGTACAGAAAAATGGCAGCCTGGAACTATTAAAAAAAGGCTAGGCCCGTTGATGTACACGGTGAACATTGGGGACAATGTAATAAGGCGCCATGTTGACCAGCTCATAGAGTCCGCCACAAATGAGCACTCGACTTCACCACCTGACCCGAGTAATGTTGAAACTGAAATACCTAGAACACCTACTGCTGATCTAGTAACATTGGATTCAGATGAACCTGACACTGTTGTTCCAGCTGAATCGATTTTGCCAGGCACCCCTACTGGGCCGCTAGGAATGACGACACCACTTCGGCGTTATCCAGAGAGGATCCGGAAACCTCCACAGAGACTAAACATGTAAACTGTTATATGACGTTGACTCCATCGAGAGTATATCTGTAAACTGTTATATGAAGTTGAAGATTGTATGTTTAAAGGGGATTCTGTAAGTAATAAGCTAAAAAGGGAGGAGTGTTGTGTATGTAACCGTTTACCTTTAAGGGAACTATAGAATGTAACCGTTCGCCTTTAAGAGCACTACTTTCGGTGTGGCACTATTTGTTGGCTCATGTATACTGTAATACCAATAGTGACCACACCAGTATATAAGGGTTGTGATACGTTAACTAGGGCAGAATCGCCCGAGCCTCTGAATAGTAAAGACGTGTTTTATTTTGTT